>NW_026683713.1:0-50000 GCF_030247195.1 Topomyia yanbarensis | reverse complement strand
AATCGTCAAAAAAAGCCAATTTTCGTTAAAACAATTTTTTCGAGATAACATCAAATTTTGATGCCGTATGCATTTTAAAGTCATTTGGCATCAATAATACCTGTTCGATTTGGAAATTTCCCCCCTTTGAACAAAAAAAGTCGAAAAAAGTCGATTTTCGTCAAAAAAAATTTTTCGAGTATACATCAAATCTCGACGTTTCATGCAGTTTAAAGTCATTTGGCATCAAAAATACAAAGTCGATTTTGAAATTTTCCTTTACTCCCCCCTTTGAACAAAAATCGTCAAAAAAGCCAATTTTCGTTAAAATTTTTTTTTCGAGATAACATCAAATTTTGATGCCGCATGCATTTTAAAGTCATTTGGCATCAATAATACCTGTTCGATTTGGAAATTTCCCCCCCCCCCTTTGAACAAAAAAAGTCGATTTTCGTCAAAAAAAAATTTTCGAGTTTACATCAAATCTCGACGTTTCATGCAGTTTAAAGTCATTTGGCATCAAAAATACAAAGTCGATTTTGAAATTTTCCTTTACTCGGGGGGAGTAAAGGAAAATTTCAAAATCGACTTTGTAGGGGGTTTGAACAAAAATCGTCAAAAAAGTCAATTTTCGTTAAAAAAAGTTTTTCGAGATAACATCAAATTTTGATGCTGTATGCATTTTAAAGTCATTTGGCATCAATAATACCTGTTCGATTTGGAAATTTCCCCCCCTTTGAACAAAAAAAGTCGAAAAAAGTCGATTTTCGTCAAAAATTTTTTTTCGAGTTTACATCAAATCTCGACGTTTCATGCAGTTTAAAGTCATTTGGCATCAAAAATACAAGTCGATTTTGAAAATTTCCTTTACTCCCCCCTTTGAACAAAAATCGTCAAAAAAGTCAATTTTCGTTAAAAAAAAATTTCGAGATAACATCAAATTTTGATGCTGTATGCATTTTAAAGTCATTTGGCATCAATAATACCTGTTCGATTTGGAAATTTCCCCCCCTTTGAACAAAAAAAGTCGAAAAAAGTCGATTTTCGTCAAAAAAATTTTTTCGAGTTTACATCAAATCTCGACGTTTCATGCAGTTTAAAGTCATTTGGCATCAAAAATACAAAGTCGATTTTGAAATTTTCCTTTACTCCCCCCTTTGAACAAAAATCGTCAAAAAAAGCCAATTTTCGTTAAATTTTTTTTTTCGAGATAACATCAAATTTTGATGCCGTATGCATTTTAAAGTCATTTGGCATCAATAATACCTGTTCGATTTGGAAATTTCCCCTCCTTTGAACAAAAAAAGTCGAAAAAAGTCGATTTTCGTCAAAATTTTTTTTTCGAGTTTACATCAAATCTCGACGTTTCATGCAGTTTAAAGTCATCAAATTTTGATGCTGTATGCATTGTAAAGTCATTCGGCATCAATAATACCTGTTCGATTTGGAAATTTCCCCCCCTTTGAACAAAAAAAGTCGAAAAAAGTCGATTTTCGTCAAAAAAATTTTTTCGAGTTTACATCAAATCTCGACGTTTCATGCAGTTTAAAGTCATTTGGCATCAAAAATACAAAGTCGATTTTGAAATTTTCCTTTACTCCCCCCTTTGAACAAAAATCGTCAAAAAAAGTCAATTTTCGTTAAAAATTTTTTTTCGAGATATCATCAAATTTTGATGCTGTATGCATTTTAAAGTCATTTGGCATCAATAATACCTGTTCGATTTGGAAATTTCCCCCCCCTTTGAACAAAAAAAGTCGAAAAAAGTCGATTTTCGTCAAAAAATTTTTTTCGAGTTTACATCAAATCTCGACGTTTCATGCAGTTTAAAGTCATTTGGCATCAAAAATACAAAGTCGATTTTGAAAATTTCCTTTACTCCCCCCTTTGAACAAAAATCGTCAAAAAAAGTCAATTTTCGTTAAAAAAAAATTTTCGAGATAACATCAAATTTTGATGCTGTATGCATTTTAAAGTCATTTGGCATCAATAATACCTGTTCGATTTGGAAATTTCCCCCCTTTGAACAAAAAAAGTCGAAAAAAGTCGATTTTCGTCAAATTTTTTTTTTCGAGTTTACATCAAATCTCGACGTTTCATGCAGTTTAAAGTCATTTGGCATCAAAAATACAAAGTCGATTTTGAAATTTTCCTTTACTCCCCCCTTTGAACAAAAATCGTCAAAAAAGTCAATTTTCGTTAAAATTTTTTTTTCGAGATTACATCAAATTTTGATGCTGTATGCATTTTAAAGTCATTTGGCATCAATAATACCTGTTTGATTTGGAAATTTCCCCTCCTTTGAACAAAAAAAGTCGAAAAAAGTCGATTTTCGTCAAATTTTTTTTTTCGAGTTTACATCAAATCTCGACGTTTCATGCAGTTTAAAGTCATTTGGCATCACAAATACAAAGTCGATTTTGAAATTTTCCTTTACTACCCCCTTTGAACAAAAATCGTCAAAAAAAGTCAATTTTCGTTAAAAAATTTTTTTCGAGATAACATCAAATTTTGATGCTGTATGCATTTTAAAGTCATTTGGCATCAATAATACCTGTTCGATTTGGAAATTTCCCCCCCTTTGAACAAAAAAAGTCGAAAAAAGTCGATTTTCGTCAAAAATTTTTTTTCGAGTTTACATCAAATCTCGACGTTTCATGCAGTTTAAAGTCATTTGGCATCAAAAATACAAAGTCGATTTTGAAATTTTCCTTTACTCCCCCCTTTGAACAAAAATCGTCAAAAAAAGCCAATTTTCGTTAAAGCAATTTTTTCGAGATAACATCAAATTTTGATGCCGTATGCATTTTAAAGTCATTTGGCATCAATAATACCTGTTTGATTTGGAAATTTCCCCTCCTTTGAACAAAAAAGTCGAAAAAAGTCGATTTTCGTCAAAAAAAATTTTTCGAGTTTACATCAAATCTCGACGTTTCATGCAGTTTAAAGTCATTTGGCATCAAAAATACAAAGTCGATTTTGAAATTTTCCTTTACTCCCCCCTTTGAACAAAAATCGTCAAAAAAGTCAATTTTCGTTAAAATTTTTTTTTCGAGATTACATCAAATTTTGATGCTGTATGCATTTTAAAGTCATTTGGCATCAATAATACCTGTTTGATTTGGAAATTTCCCCTCCTTTGAACAAAAAAAGTCGAAAAAAGTCGATTTTCGTCAAATTTTTTTTTTCGAGTTTACATCAAATCTCGACGTTTCATGCAGTTTAAAGTCATTTGGCATCACAAATACAAAGTCGATTTTGAAATTTTCCTTTACTACCCCCTTTGAACAAAAATCGTCAAAAAAAGTCAATTTTCGTTAAAAATTTTTTTTCGAGATAACATCAAATTTTGATGCTGTATGCATTTTAAAGTCATTTGGCATCAATAATACCTGTTCGATTTGGAAATTTCCCCCCCTTTGAACAAAAAAAGTCGAAAAAAGTCGATTTTCGTCAAAAATTTTTTTTCGAGTTTACATCAAATCTCGACGTTTCATGCAGTTTAAAGTCATTTGGCATCAAAAATACAAAGTCGATTTTGAAATTTTCCTTTACTCCCCCCTTTGAACAAAAATCGTCAAAAAAAGCCAATTTTCGTTAAAGCAATTTTTTCGAGATAACATCAAATTTTGATGCCGTATGCATTTTAAAGTCATTTGGCATCAATAATACCTGTTCGATTTGGAAATTTCCCCCCCCCTTTGAACAAAAAAAGTCGAAAAAAGTCGATTTTCGTCAAAAAATTTTTTTCGAGTTTACATCAAATCTCGACGTTTCATGCAGTTTAAAGTCATTTGGCATCAAAAATACAAAGTCGATTTTGAAATTTTCCTTTACTCCCCCCTTTGAACAAAAATCGTCAAAAAAAGTCAATTTTCGTTAAAAAAAATTTTTCGAGATAACATCAAATTTTGATGCTGTATGCATTTTAAAGTCATTTGGCAACAATAATACCTGTTCGATTTGGAAATTTCCCCCCCTTTGAACAAAAAAAGTCGAAAAAAGTCGATTTTCGTCAAAAAAAATTTTTCGAGTTTACATCAAATCTCGACGTTTCATGCAGTTTAAAGTCATTTGGCATCAAAAATACAAAGTCGATTTTGAAATTTTCCTTTACTCCCCCCTTTGAACAAAAATCGTCAAAAAAAGCCAATTTTCGTTAAATTTTTTTTTTCGAGATAACATCAAATTTTGATGCCGTATGCATTTTAAAGTCATTTGGCATCAATAATACCTGTTCGATTTGGAAATTTCCCCTCCTTTGAACAAAAAAAGTCGAAAAAAGTCGATTTTCGTCAAAAAATTTTTTTCGAGTTTACATCAAATCTCGACGTTTCATGCAGTTTAAAGTCATCAAATTTTGATGCTGTATGCATTGTAAAGTCATTCGGCATCAATAATACCTGTTCGATTTGGAAATTTCCCCCCCTTTGAACAAAAAAAGTCGAAAAAAGTCGATTTTCGTCAAAATTTTTTTTTTCGAGTTTACATCAAATCTCGACGTTTCATGCAGTTTAAAGTCATTTGGCATCAAAAATACAAAGTCGATTTTGAAATTTTCCTTTACTCCCCCCTTTGAACAAAAATCGTCAAAAAAAGTCAATTTTCGTTAAAAAAAATTTTTCGAGATAACATCAAATTTTGATGCTGTATGCATTTTAAAGTCATTTGGCATCAATAATACCTGTTTGATTTGGAAATTTCCCCTCCTTTGAACAAAAAAAGTCGAAAAAAGTCGATTTTCGTCAAAAAAAATTTTTCGAGTTTACATCAAATCTCGACGTTTCATGCAGTTTAAAGTCATCAAATTTTGATGCTGTATGCATTTCAAAGTCATTTGGCATCAATAATACCTGTTTGATTTGGAAATTTCCCCTCCTTTGAACAAAAAAAGTCGAAAAAAGTCGATTTTCGTCAAAATTTTTTTTTCGAGTTTACATCAAATCTCGACGTTTCATGCAGTTTAAAGTCATTTGGCATCAAAAATACAAAGTCGATTTTGAAATTTTCCTTTACTCCCCCCTTTGAACAAAAATCGTCAAAAAAAATCAATTTTCGTTAAAAAAAAATTTTCGTGATAACATCAAATTTTGATGCTGTATGCATTTTAAAGTCATTTGGCATCAATAATACCTGTTTGATTTGGAAATTTCCCCTCCTTTGAACAAAAAAAGTCGAAAAAAGTCGATTTTCGTCAAAAAAATTTTTTCGAGTTTACATCAAATCTCGACGTTTCATGCAGTTTAAAGTCATCAAATTTTGATGCTGTATGCATTGTAAAGTCATTCGGCATCAATAATACCTGTTCGATTTGGAAATTTCCCCTCCTTTGAACAAAAAAAGTCGAAAAAAGTCGATTTTCGTCAAAAAAATTTTTTCGAGTTTACATCAAATCTCGACGTTTCATGCAGTTTAAAGTCATTTGGCATCAAAAATACAAAGTCGATTTTGAAAATTTCCTTTACTCCCCCCTTTGAACAAAAATCGTCAAAAAAGTCAATTTTCGTTAAAAATTTTTTTTCGAGATAACATCAAATTTTGATGCTGTATGCATTTTAAAGTCATTTGGCATCAATAATACCTGTTCGATTTGAAAATTTCCCCCCCTTTGAACAAAAAAAGTCGATTTTCGTCAAAAAAAAAATTTCGAGTTTACATCAAATCTCGACGTTTCATGCAGTTTAAAGTCATTTGGCATCAAAAATACAAAGTCGATTTTGAAATTTTCCTTTACTCTCCCCTTTGAACAAAAATCGTCAAAAAAAGTCAATTTTCGTTAAAAAAATTTTTTCGAGATAACATCAAATTTTGATGCTGTATGCATTTTAAAGTCATTTGGCATCAATAATACCTGTTCGATTTGAAAATTTCCCCCCCTTTGAACAAAAAAAGTCGATTTTCGTCAAAAAAAAAATTTCGAGTTTACATCAAATCTCGACGTTTCATGCAGTTTAAAGTCATTTGGCATCAAAAATACAAAGTCGATTTTGAAATTTTCCTTTACTCCCCCCTTTGAACAAAAATCGTCAAAAAAAGTCAATTTTCGTTAAAAAAAATTTTTCGAGATAACATCAAATTTTGATGCTGTATGCATTTTAAAGTCATTTGGCATCAATAATACCTGTTCGATTTGAAAATTTCCCCCCCTTTGAACAAAAAAAGTCGATTTTCGTCAAAAAAAAAATTTCGAGTTTACATCAAATCTCGACGTTTCATGCAGTTTAAAGTCATTTGGCATCAAAAATACAAAGTCGATTTTGAAATTTTCCTTTACTCTCCCCTTTGAACAAAAATCGTCAAAAAAAGTCAATTTTCGTTAAAAAAATTTTTTCGAGATAACATCAAATTTTGATGCTGTATGCATTTTAAAGTCATTTATCATCAATAATACCTGTTCGATTTGAAAATTTCCCCCCCTTTGAACAAAAAAAGGCGAAAAAAGTCGATTTTCGTCAAAAAATTTTTTTCGAGTTTACATCAAATCTCAACGTTTCATGCAGTTTAAAGTCATTTGGCATCAAAAATACAAAGTCGATTTTGAAATTTTCCTTTACTCTCCCCTTTGAACAAAAATCGTCAAAAAAGTCAATTTTCGTTAAAAAAATTTTTTCGAGATAACATCAAATTTTGATGCTGTATGCATTTTAAAGTCATTTATCATCAATAATACCTGTTCGATTTGAAAATTTCCCCCCCTTTGAACAAAAAAAGTCGATTTTCGTCAAAAAAAAATTTTCGAGTTTACATCAAATCTCGACGTTTCATGCAGTTTAAAGTCATTTGGCATCAAAAATACAAAGTCGATTTTGAAATTTTCCTTTACTCTCCCCTTTGAACAAAAATCGTCAAAAAAAGTCAATTTTCGTTAAAAAAAATTTTTCGAGATAACATCAAATTTTGATGCTGTATGCATTTTAAAGTCATTTATCATCAATAATACCTGTTCGATTTGAAAATTTCCCCCCCTTTGAACAAAAAAAGGCGAAAAAAGTCGATTTTCGTCAAAAATTTTTTTTCGAGTTTACATCAAATCTCAACGTTTCATGCAGTTTAAAGTCATTTGGCATCAAAAATACAAAGTCGATTTTGAAATTTTCCTTTACTCTCCCCTTTGAACAAAAATCGTCAAAAAAAGTCAATTTTCGTTAAAAAATTTTTTTCGAGATAACATCAAATTTTGATGCTGTATGCATTTTAAAGTCATTTGGCATCAATAATACCTGTTCGATTTGAAAATTTCCCCCCCTTTGAACAAAAAAAGTCGATTTTCGTCAAAAAAAAATTTTCGAGTTTACATCAAATCTCGACGTTTCATGCAGTTTAAAGTCATTTGGCATCAAAAATACAAAGTCGATTTTGAAATTTTCCTTTACTCTCCCCTTTGAACAAAAATCGTCAAAAAAAAGTCAATTTTCGTTAAAAAATTTTTTTCGAGATAACATCAAATTTTGATGCTGTATGCATTTTAAAGTCATTTGGCATCAATAATACCTGTTCGATTTGAAAATTTCCCCCCCTTTGAACAAAAAAAGGCGAAAAAAGTCGATTTTCGTCAAAAAATTTTTTTCGAGTTTACATCAAATCTCAACGTTTCATGCAGTTTAAAGTCATTTGGCATCAAAAATACAAAGTCGATTTTGAAATTTTCCTTTACTCCCCCCTTTGAACAAAAATCGTCAAAAAAAGTCAATTTTCGTTAAAAAAAATTTTTCGAGATAACATCAAATTTTGATGCTGTATGCATTTTAAAGTCATTTGGCATCAATAATACCTGTTCGATTTGGAAATTTCCCCCCTTTGAACAAAAAAAGTCGAAAAAAGTCGATTTTCGTGAAAATTTTTTTTTCGAGTTTACATCAAATCTCGACGTTTCATGCAGTTTAAAGTCATTTGGCATCAAAAATACAAAGTCGATTTTGAAATTTTCCTTTACTCCCCCCTTTGAACAAAAATCGTCAAAAAAGTCAATTTTCGTTAAAAATTTTTTTTCGAGATTACATCAAATTTTGAAGCTGTATGCATTTTAAAGTCATTTGGCATCAATAATACCTGTTTGATTTGGAAATTTCCCCTCCTTTGAACAAAAAAAGTCGAAAAAAGTCGATTTTCGTCAAAAATTTTTTTTCGAGTTTACATCAAATCTCGACGTTTCATGCAGTTTAAAGTCATTTGGCATCAAAAATACAAAGTCGATTTTGAAATTTTCCTTTACTCCCCCCTTTGAACAAAAATCGTCAAAAAAAGTCAATTTTCGTTAAAAAAATTTTTTCGAGATAACATCAAATTTTGATGCTGTATGCATTTTAAAGTCATTTGGCATCAATAATACCTGTTCGATTTGAAAATTTCCCCCCCTTTGAACAAAAAAAGTCGATTTTCGTCAAAAAAAAAATTTCGAGTTTACATCAAATCTCGACGTTTCATGCAGTTTAAAGTCATTTGGCATCAAAAATACAAAGTCGATTTTGAAATTTTCCTTTACTCTCCCCTTTGAACAAAAATCGTCAAAAAAAAGTCAATTTTCGTTAAAAAAAAATTTTCGAGATAACATCAAATTTTGATGCTGTATGCATTTTAAAGTCATTTATCATCAATAATACCTGTTCGATTTGAAAATTTCCCCCCCTTTGAACAAAAAAAGGCGAAAAAAGTCGATTTTCGTCAAAAAATTTTTTTCGAGTTTACATCAAATCTCAACGTTTCATGCAGTTTAAAGTCATTTGGCATCAAAAATACAAAGTCGATTTTGAAATTTTCCTTTACTCCCCCCTTTGAACAAAAATCGTCAAAAAAAAGTCAATTTTCGTTAAAAAAAAATTTTCGAGATAACATCAAATTTTGATGCTGTATGCATTTTAAAGTCATTTGGCATCAATAATACCTGTTCGATTTGGAAATTTCCCCCCTTTGAACAAAAAAAGTCGAAAAAAGTCGATTTTCGTGAAAAATTTTTTTTCGAGTTTACATCAAATCTCGACGTTTCATGCAGTTTAAAGTCATTTGGCATCAAAAATACAAAGTCGATTTTGAAATTTTCCTTTACTCCCCCCTTTGAACAAAAATCGTCAAAAAAGTCAATTTTCGTTAAAATTTTTTTTTCGAGATTACATCAAATTTTGAAGCTGTATGCATTTTAAAGTCATTTGGCATCAATAATACCTGTTTGATTTGGAAATTTCCCCTCCTTTGAACAAAAAAAGTCGAAAAAAGTCGATTTTCGTCAAAAAATTTTTTTCGAGTTTACATCAAATCTCGACGTTTCATGCAGTTTAAAGTCATTTGGCATCAAAAATACAAAGTCGATTTTGAAATTTTCCTTTACTCCCCCCTTTGAACAAAAATCGTCAAAAAAAGTCAATTTTCGTTAAAAAAATTTTTTCGAGATAACATCAAATTTTGATGCTGTATGCATTTTAAAGTCATTTGGCATCAATAATACCTGTTCGATTTGAAAATTTCCCCCCCTTTGAACAAAAAAAGTCGATTTTCGTCAAAAAAAAAATTTCGAGTTTACATCAAATCTCGACGTTTCATGCAGTTTAAAGTCATTTGGCATCAAAAATACAAAGTCGATTTTGAAATTTTCCTTTACTCTCCCCTTTGAACAAAAATCGTCAAAAAAAGTCAATTTTCGTTAAAAAAAAATTTTCGAGATAACATCAAATTTTGATGCTGTATGCATTTTAAAGTCATTTATCATCAATAATACCTGTTCGATTTGAAAATTTCCCCCCCTTTGAACAAAAAAAGGCGAAAAAAGTCGATTTTCGTCAAAAAATTTTTTTCGAGTTTACATCAAATCTCAACGTTTCATGCAGTTTAAAGTCATTTGGCATCAAAAATACAAAGTCGATTTTGAAATTTTCCTTTACTCCCCCCTTTGAACAAAAATCGTCAAAAAAGTCAATTTTCGTTAAAAATTTTTTTTCGAGATTACATCAAATTTTGATGCTGTATGCATTTTAAAGTCATTTGGCATCAATAATACCTGTTCGATTTGGAAATTTCCCCCCCCTTTGAACAAAAAAAGTCGAAAAAAGTCGATTTTCGTCAAAAATTTTTTTTCGAGTTTACATCAAATCTCGACGTTTCATGCAGTTTAAAGTCATTTGGCATCAAAAATACAAAGTCGATTTTGAAAATTTCCTTTACTCCCCCCTTTGAACAAAAATCGTCAAAAAAAGTCAATTTTCGTTAAAAAAAAATTTTCGAGATAACATCAAATTTTGATGCTGTATGCATTTTAAAGTCATTTGGCATCAATAATACCTGTTCGATTTGGAAATTTCCCCCCTTTGAACAAAAAAAGTCGAAAAAAGTCGATTTTCGTCAAATTTTTTTTTTCGAGTTTACATCAAATCTCGACGTTTCATGCAGTTTAAAGTCATTTGGCATCAAAAATACAAAGTCGATTTTGAAATTTTCCTTTACTCCCCCCTTTGAACAAAAATCGTCAAAAAAGTCAATTTTCGTTAAAAATTTTTTTTCGAGATTACATCAAATTTTGATGCTGTATGCATTTTAAAGTCATTTGGCATCAATAATACCTGTTTGATTTGGAAATTTCCCCTCCTTTGAACAAAAAAAGTCGAAAAAAGTCGATTTTCGTCAAATTTTTTTTTTCGAGTTTACATCAAATCTCGACGTTTCATGCAGTTTAAAGTCATTTGGCATCACAAATACAAAGTCGATTTTGAAATTTTCCTTTACTACCCCCTTTGAACAAAAATCGTCAAAAAAAGTCAATTTTCGTTAAAAAATTTTTTTCGAGATAACATCAAATTTTGATGCTGTATGCATTTTAAAGTCATTTGGCATCAATAATACCTGTTCGATTTGGAAATTTCCCCCCCTTTGAACAAAAAAAGTCGAAAAAAGTCGATTTTCGTCAAAAATTTTTTTTCGAGTTTACATCAAATCTCGACGTTTCATGCAGTTTAAAGTCATTTGGCATCAAAAATACAAAGTCGATTTTGAAATTTTCCTTTACTCCCCCCTTTGAACAAAAATCGTCAAAAAAAGCCAATTTTCGTTAAAGCAATTTTTTCGAGATAACATCAAATTTTGATGCCGTATGCATTTTAAAGTCATTTGGCATCAATAATACCTGTTTGATTTGGAAATTTCCCCTCCTTTGAACAAAAAAGTCGAAAAAAGTCGATTTTCGTCAAAAAAAATTTTTCGAGTTTACATCAAATCTCGACGTTTCATGCAGTTTAAAGTCATTTGGCATCAAAAATACAAAGTCGATTTTGAAATTTTCCTTTACTCCCCCCTTTGAACAAAAATCGTCAAAAAAGTCAATTTTCGTTAAAATTTTTTTTTCGAGATTACATCAAATTTTGATGCTGTATGCATTTTAAAGTCATTTGGCATCAATAATACCTGTTTGATTTGGAAATTTCCCCTCCTTTGAACAAAAAAAGTCGAAAAAAGTCGATTTTCGTCAAATTTTTTTTTTCGAGTTTACATCAAATCTCGACGTTTCATGCAGTTTAAAGTCATTTGGCATCACAAATACAAAGTCGATTTTGAAATTTTCCTTTACTACCCCCTTTGAACAAAAATCGTCAAAAAAAGTCAATTTTCGTTAAAAATTTTTTTTCGAGATAACATCAAATTTTGATGCTGTATGCATTTTAAAGTCATTTGGCATCAATAATACCTGTTCGATTTGGAAATTTCCCCCCCTTTGAACAAAAAAAGTCGAAAAAAGTCGATTTTCGTCAAAAATTTTTTTTCGAGTTTACATCAAATCTCGACGTTTCATGCAGTTTAAAGTCATTTGGCATCAAAAATACAAAGTCGATTTTGAAATTTTCCTTTACTCCCCCCTTTGAACAAAAATCGTCAAAAAAAGCCAATTTTCGTTAAAGCAATTTTTTCGAGATAACATCAAATTTTGATGCCGTATGCATTTTAAAGTCATTTGGCATCAATAATACCTGTTCGATTTGGAAATTTCCCCCCCCCTTTGAACAAAAAAAGTCGAAAAAAGTCGATTTTCGTCAAAAAATTTTTTTCGAGTTTACATCAAATCTCGACGTTTCATGCAGTTTAAAGTCATTTGGCATCAAAAATACAAAGTCGATTTTGAAATTTTCCTTTACTCCCCCCTTTGAACAAAAATCGTCAAAAAAAGTCAATTTTCGTTAAAAAAAAATTTTCGAGATAACATCAAATTTTGATGCTGTATGCATTTTAAAGTCATTTGGCAACAATAATACCTGTTCGATTTGGAAATTTCCCCCCCTTTGAACAAAAAAAGTCGAAAAAAGTCGATTTTCGTCAAAAAAAATTTTTCGAGTTTACATCAAATCTCGACGTTTCATGCAGTTTAAAGTCATTTGGCATCAAAAATACAAAGTCGATTTTGAAATTTTCCTTTACTCCCCCCTTTGAACAAAAATCGTCAAAAAAAGCCAATTTTCGTTAAATTTTTTTTTTCGAGATAACATCAAATTTTGATGCCGTATGCATTTTAAAGTCATTTGGCATCAATAATACCTGTTCGATTTGGAAATTTCCCCTCCTTTGAACAAAAAAAGTCGAAAAAAGTCGATTTTCGTCAAAAAATTTTTTTCGAGTTTACATCAAATCTCGACGTTTCATGCAGTTTAAAGTCATCAAATTTTGATGCTGTATGCATTGTAAAGTCATTCGGCATCAATAATACCTGTTCGATTTGGAAATTTCCCCCCCTTTGAACAAAAAAAGTCGAAAAAAGTCGATTTTCGTCAAAATTTTTTTTTTCGAGTTTACATCAAATCTCGACGTTTCATGCAGTTTAAAGTCATTTGGCATCAAAAATACAAAGTCGATTTTGAAATTTTCCTTTACTCCCCCCTTTGAACAAAAATCGTCAAAAAAAGTCAATTTTCGTTAAAAAAAATTTTTCGAGATAACATCAAATTTTGATGCTGTATGCATTTTAAAGTCATTTGGCATCAATAATACCTGTTTGATTTGGAAATTTCCCCTCCTTTGAACAAAAAAAGTCGAAAAAAGTCGATTTTCGTCAAAAAAATTTTTTCGAGTTTACATCAAATCTCGACGTTTCATGCAGTTTAAAGTCATCAAATTTTGATGCTGTATGCATTTTAAAGTCATTTGGCATCAATAATACCTGTTTGATTTGGAAATTTCCCCTCCTTTGAACAAAAAAAGTCGAAAAAAGTCGATTTTCGTCAAAATTTTTTTTTCGAGTTTACATCAAATCTCGACGTTTCATGCAGTTTAAAGTCATTTGGCATCAAAAATACAAAGTCGATTTTGAAATTTTCCTTTACTCCCCCCTTTGAACAAAAATCGTCAAAAAAAATCAATTTTCGTTAAAAAAAAATTTTCGTGATAACATCAAATTTTGATGCTGTATGCATTTTAAAGTCATTTGGCATCAATAATACCTGTTTGATTTGGAAATTTCCCCTCCTTTGAACAAAAAAAGTCGAAAAAAGTCGATTTTCGTCAAAAAATTTTTTTCGAGTTTACATCAAATCTCGACGTTTCATGCAGTTTAAAGTCATCAAATTTTGATGCTGTATGCATTGTAAAGTCATTCGGCATCAATAATACCTGTTCGATTTGGAAATTTCCCCTCCTTTGAACAAAAAAAGTCGAAAAAAGTCGATTTTCGTCAAAAAAATTTTTTCGAGTTTACATCAAATCTCGACGTTTCATGCAGTTTAAAGTCATTTGGCATCAAAAATACAAAGTCGATTTTGAAAATTTCCTTTACTCCCCCCTTTGAACAAAAATCGTCAAAAAAGTCAATTTTCGTTAAAAATTTTTTTTCGAGATAACATCAAATTTTGATGCTGTATGCATTTTAAAGTCATTTGGCATCAATAATACCTGTTCGATTTGAAAATTTCCCCCCCTTTGAACAAAAAAAGTCGATTTTCGTCAAAAAAAAAATTTCGAGTTTACATCAAATCTCGACGTTTCATGCAGTTTAAAGTCATTTGGCATCAAAAATACAAAGTCGATTTTGAAATTTTCCTTTACTCTCCCCTTTGAACAAAAATCGTCAAAAAAAGTCAATTTTCGTTAAAAAAAATTTTTCGAGATAACATCAAATTTTGATGCTGTATGCATTTTAAAGTCATTTGGCATCAATAATACCTGTTCGATTTGAAAATTTCCCCCCCTTTGAACAAAAAAAGTCGATTTTCGTCAAAAAAAAAATTTCGAGTTTACATCAAATCTCGACGTTTCATGCAGTTTAAAGTCATTTGGCATCAAAAATACAAAGTCGATTTTGAAATTTTCCTTTACTCCCCCCTTTGAACAAAAATCGTCAAAAAAAGTCAATTTTCGTTAAAAAAAATTTTTCGAGATAACATCAAATTTTGATGCTGTATGCATTTTAAAGTCATTTGGCATCAATAATACCTGTTCGATTTGAAAATTTCCCCCCCTTTGAACAAAAAAAGTCGATTTTCGTCAAAAAAAAAATTTCGAGTTTACATCAAATCTCGACGTTTCATGCAGTTTAAAGTCATTTGGCATCAAAAATACAAAGTCGATTTTGAAATTTTCCTTTACTCTCCCCTTTGAACAAAAATCGTCAAAAAAAGTCAATTTTCGTTAAAAAAATTTTTTCGAGATAACATCAAATTTTGATGCTGTATGCATTTTAAAGTCATTTATCATCAATAATACCTGTTCGATTTGAAAATTTCCCCCCCTTTGAACAAAAAAAGGCGAAAAAAGTCGATTTTCGTCAAAAAAATTTTTTCGAGTTTACATAAAATCTCAACGTTTCATGCAGTTTAAAGTCATTTGGCATCAAAAATACAAAGTCGATTTTGAAATTTTCCTTTACTCTCCCCTTTGAACAAAAATCGTCAAAAAAGTCAATTTTCGTTAAAAAAATTTTTTCGAGATAACATCAAATTTTGATGCTGTATGCATTTTAAAGTCATTTATCATCAATAATACCTGTTCGATTTGAAAATTTCCCCCCCTTTGAACAAAAAAAGGCGAAAAAAGTCGATTTTCGTCAAAAATTTTTTTTCGAGTTTACATCAAATCTCGACGTTTCATGCAGTTTAAAGTCATTTGGCATCAAAAATACAAAGTCGATTTTGAAATTTTCCTTTACTCTCCCCTTTGAACAAAAATCGTCAAAAAAAGTCAATTTTCGTTAAAAATTTTTTTTCGAGATAACATCAAATTTTGATGCTGTATGCATTTTAAAGTCATTTGGCATCAATAATACCTGTTCGATTTGAAAATTTCCCCCCCTTTGAACAAAAAAAGGCGAAAAAAGTCGATTTTCGTGAAAATTTTTTTTTCGAGTTTACATCAAATCTCGACGTTTCATGCAGTTTAAAGTCATTTGGCATCAAAAATACAAAGTCGATTTTGAAATTTTCCTTTACTCCCCCCTTTGAACAAAAATCGTCAAAAAAGTCAATTTTCGTTAAAAATTTTTTTTCGAGATTACATCAAATTTTGAAGCTGTATGCATTTTAAAGTCATTTGGCATCAATAATACCTGTTTGATTTGGAAATTTCCCCTCCTTTGAACAAAAAAAGTCGAAAAAAGTCGATTTTCGTCAAAAATTTTTTTTCGAGTTTACATCAAATCTCGACGTTTCATGCAGTTTAAAGTCATTTGGCATCAAAAATACAAAGTCGATTTTGAAATTTTCCTTTACTCCCCCCTTTGAACAAAAATCGTCAAAAAAAGTCAATTTTCGTTAAAAAAATTTTTTCGAGATAACATCAAATTTTGATGCTGTATGCATTTTAAAGTCATTTGGCATCAATAATACCTGTTCGATTTGAAAATTTCCCCCCCTTTGAACAAAAAAAGTCGATTTTCGTCAAAAAAAAAATTTCGAGTTTACATCAAATCTCGACGTTTCATGCAGTTTAAAGTCATTTGGCATCAAAAATACAAAGTCGATTTTGAAATTTTCCTTTACTCTCCCCTTTGAACAAAAATCGTCAAAAAAAGTCAATTTTCGTTAAAAAAAAATTTTCGAGATAACATCAAATTTTGATGCTGTATGCATTTTAAAGTCATTTATCATCAATAATACCTGTTCGATTTGAAAATTTCCCCCCCTTTGAACAAAAAAAGGCGAAAAAAGTCGATTTTCGTCAAAAAAATTTTTTCGAGTTTACATCAAATCTCAACGTTTCATGCAGTTTAAAGTCATTTGGCATCAAAAATACAAAGTCGATTTTGAAATTTTCCTTTACTCCCCCCTTTGAACAAAAATCGTCAAAAAAAAGTCAATTTTCGTTAAAAAAAAATTTTCGAGATAACATCAAATTTTGATGCTGTATGCATTTTAAAGTCATTTGGCATCAATAATACCTGTTCGATTTGGAAATTTCCCCCCTTTGAACAAAAAAAGTCGAAAAAAGTCGATTTTCGTGAAAAAATTTTTTTCGAGTTTACATCAAATCTCGACGTTTCATGCAGTTTAAAGTCATTTGGCATCAAAAATACAAAGTCGATTTTGAAATTTTCCTTTACTCCCCCCTTTGAACAAAAATCGTCAAAAAAGTCAATTTTCGTTAAAATTTTTTTTTCGAGATTACATCAAATTTTGAAGCTGTATGCATTTTAAAGTCATTTGGCATCAATAATACCTGTTTGATTTGGAAATTTCCCCTCCTTTGAACAAAAAAAGTCGAAAAAAGTCGATTTTCGTCAAAAATTTTTTTTCGAGTTTACATCAAATCTCGACGTTTCATGCAGTTTAAAGTCATTTGGCATCAAAAATACAAAGTCGATTTTGAAATTTTCCTTTACTCCCCCCTTTGAACAAAAATCGTCAAAAAAAGTCAATTTTCGTTAAAAAAATTTTTTCGAGATAACATCAAATTTTGATGCTGTATGCATTTTAAAGTCATTTGGCATCAATAATACCTGTTCGATTTGAAAATTTCCCCCCCTTTGAACAAAAAAAGTCGATTTTCGTCAAAAAAAAAATTTCGAGTTTACATCAAATCTCGACGTTTCATGCAGTTTAAAGTCATTTGGCATCAAAAATACAAAGTCGATTTTGAAATTTTCCTTTACTCTCCCCTTTGAACAAAAATCGTCAAAAAAAGTCAATTTTCGTTAAAAAAAAATTTTCGAGATAACATCAAATTTTGATGCTGTATGCATTTTAAAGTCATTTATCATCAATAATACCTGTTCGATTTGAAAATTTCCCCCCCTTTGAACAAAAAAAGGCGAAAAAAGTCGATTTTCGTCAAAAATTTTTTTTCGAGTTTACATCAAATCTCAACGTTTCATGCAGTTTAAAGTCATTTGGCATCAAAAATACAAAGTCGATTTTGAAATTTTCCTTTACTCTCCCCTTTGAACAAAAATCGTCAAAAAAAGTCAATTTTCGTTAAAAATTTTTTTTCGAGATAACATCAAATTTTGATGCTGTATGCATTTTAAAGTCATTTGGCATCAATAATACCTGTTCGATTTGAAAATTTCCCCCCCTTTGAACAAAAAAAGGCGAAAAAAGTCGATTTTCGTCAAAAAATTTTTTTCGAGTTTACATCAAATCTCAACGTTTCATGCAGTTTAAAGTCATTTGGCATCAAAAATACAAAGTCGATTTTGAAATTTTCCTTTACTCCCCCCTTTGAACAAAAATCGTCAAAAAAAGTCAATTTTCGTTAAAAATTTTTTTTCGAGATAACATCAAATTTTGATGCTGTATGCATTTTAAAGTCATTTGGCATCAATAATACCTGTTCGATTTGGAAATTTCCCCCCTTTGAACAAAAAAAGTCGAAAAAAGTCGATTTTCGTGAAAATTTTTTTTTCGAGTTTACATCAAATCTCGACGTTTCATGCAGTTTAAAGTCATTTGGCATCAAAAATACAAAGTCGATTTTGAAATTTTCCTTTACTCCCCCCTTTGAACAAAAATCGTCAAAAAAGTCAATTTTCGTTAAAAAATTTTTTTCGAGATTACATCAAATTTTGATGCTGTATGCATTTTAAAGTCATTTGGCATCAATAATACCTGTTTGATTTGGAAATTTCCCCTCCTTTGAACAAAAAAAGTCGAAAAAAGTCGATTTTCGTCAAAAAAATTTTTTCGAGTTTACATCAAATCTCGACGTTTCATGCAGTTTAAAGTCATTTGGCATCAAAAATACAAAGTCGATTTTGAAATTTTCCTTTACTCCCCCCTTTGAACAAAAATCGTCAACAAAAGTCAATTTTCGTTAAATTTTTTTCGAGATAACATCAAATTTTGATGCTGTATGCATTTTAAAGTCATTTGGCATCAATAATACCTGTTCGATTTGGAAATTTCCCCTCCTTTGAACAAAAAAAGTCGAAAAAAGTCGATTTTCGTCAAAAAATTTTTTTCGAGTTTACATCAAATCTCGACGTTTCATGCAGTTTAAAGTCATTTGGCATCAAAAATACAAAGTCGATTTTGAAATTTTATTTTACTCCCCCCTTTGAACAAAAATCGTCAAAAAAAGTCAATTTTCGTTAAAAATTTTTTTTCGAGATAACATCAAATTTTGATGCTGTATGCATTTTAAAGTCATTTGGCATCAATAATACCTGTTCGATTTGGAAATTTCCCCCCCCCCCCCCCTTTGAACAAAAAAAGTCGAAAAAAGTCGATTTTCGTCAAAAAAATTTTTTCGAGTTTACATCAAATCTCGACGTTTCATGCAGTTTAAAGTCATTTGGCATCAAAAATACAAAGTCGATTTTGAAATTTTCCTTTACTCCCCCCTTTGAACAAAAATCGTCAAAAAAAGTCAATTTTCGTTAAAAAATAATTTTCGAGATAACATCAAATTTTGATGCTGTATGCATTTTAAAGTCATTTGGCATCAATAATACCTGTTCGATTTGGAAATTTCCCCTCCTGTGAACAAAAAAAGTCGAAAAAAGTCGATTTTCGTCAAAAAAATGTTTTCGAGTTTACATCAAATCTCGACGTTTCATGCAGTTTAAAGTCATTTGGCATCAAAAATACAAAGTCGATTTTGAAATTTTCCTTTACTCCCCCCTTTGAACAAAAATCGTCAAAAAAAGTCAATTTTCGTTAAAAAATAATTTTCGAGATAACATCAAATTTTGATGCTGTATGCATTTTAAAGTCATTTGGCATCAATAATACCTGTTCGATTTGGAAATTTCCCCCCTTTGAACAAAAAAAAGTCGAAAAAAGTCGATTTTCGTCAAAAAAAATTTTTCGAGTTTACATCAAATCTCAACGTTTCATGCAGTTTAAAGTCATTTGGCATCAAAGATACAAAGTCGATTTTGAAATTTTCCTTTACTCTCCCCTTTGAACAAAAATCGTCAAAAAAAGTCAATTTTCGTTAAAAAAAAATTTCGAGATAACATCAAATTTTGATGCTGTATGCATTTTAAAGTCATTTGACATCAATAATACCTGTTCGATTTGAAAATTTCCCCCCCTTTGAACAAAAAAAGTCGAAAAAAGTCGATTTTCGTCAAAAAAATTTTTTCGAGTTTACATCAAATCTCGACGTTTCATGCAGTTTAAAGTCATTTGGCATCAAAAATACAAAGTCGATCTTGAAATTTTCCTTTACTCCCCCCTTTGAACAAAAATCGTGAAAAATAGTCAATTTTCGTTAAAAAAATTTTTTCGAGATAACATCAAATTTTGATGCTGTATGTATTTTAAAGTCATTTGGCATCAATAATACCTGTTCGATTTGGAAATTCCCCCCCTTTGAACAAAAAAAAGTCGAAAAAAGTCGATTTTCGTCAAAAAATTTTTTTCGAGTTTACATCAAATCTCGACGTTTCATGCAGTTTAAAGTCATTTGGCATCAAAAATACAAAGTCGATTTTGAAATTTTCCTTTACTCCCCCCTTTGAACAAAAATCGTCAAAAAAAGTCAATTTTCGTTAAAAAATTTTTTTCGAGATAACATCAAATTTTGATGCTGTATGCATTTTAAAGTCATTTGGCATCAATAATACCTGTTCGATTTGGAAATTTCCCCTCCTTTGAACAAAAAAAGTCGAAAAAAGTCGATTTTCGTCAAAAAAAAATTTTCGAGTTTACATCAAATCTCGACGTTTCATGCAGTTTAAAGTCATTTGGCATCAAAAATACAAAGTCGATCTTGAAATTTTCCTTTACTCCCCCCTTTGAACAAAAATCGTGAAAAATAGTCAATTTTCGTTAAAAATTTTTTTTCGAGATAACATCAAATTTTGATGCTGTATGTATTTTAAAGTCATTTGGCATCAATAATACCTGTTCGATTTGGAAATTCCCCCCCTTTGAACAAAAAAAAGTCGAAAAAAGTCGATTTTCGTCAAAAAAATTTTTCGAGTTTACATCAAATCTCGACGTTTCATGCAGTTTAAAGTCATTTGGCATCAAAAATACAAAGTCGATTTTGAAATTTTCCTTTACTCCCCCCTTTGAACAAAAATCGTCAAAAAAAGTCAATTTTCGTTAAAAAATTTTTTTCGAGATAACATCAAATTTTGATGCTGTATGCATTTTAAAGTCATTTGGCATCAATAATACCTGTTCGATTTGGAAATTTCCCCCCCTTTGAACAAAAAAAGTCGATTTTCGTCAAAAAAAATTTTTCGAGTTTACATCAAATCTCGACGTTTCATGCAGTTTAAAGTCATTTGGCATCAAAAATACAAAGTCGATTTTGAAATTTACCTTTACTCCCCCCTTTGAACAAAAATCGTCAAAAAAGTCAATTTTCGTTAAAAAAAATTTTTCGAGATAACATCAAATTTTGATGCTTTATGCATTTTAAAGTCATTTGGCATCAATAATACCTGTTCGATTTGGAATTTCCCCCCCCCCCCTTTGAACAAAAAAAGTCGAAAAAAGTCGATTTTCGTCAAAAAAATTTTTTCGAGTTTACATCAAATCTCGACGTTTCATGCAGTTTAAAGTCATTTGGCATCAAAAATACAAAGTCGATTTTGAAATTTTCCTTTACTCCCCCCTTTGAACAAAAATCGTCAAAAAAAGTCAATTTTCGTTAAAAAAAATTTTTCGAGATAACATCAAATTTTGATGCTGTATGCATTTTAAAGTCATTTATCATCAATAATACCTGTTCGATTTGAAAATTTCCCCCCCTTTGAACAAAAAAAGTCGATTTTCGTCAAAAAAAAATTTTCGAGTTTACATCAAATCTCGACGTTTCATGCAGTTTAAAGTCATTTGGCATCAAAAATACAAAGTCGATTTTGAAATTTTCCTTTACTCTCCCCTTTGAACAAAAATCGTCAAAAAAAGTCAATTTTCGTTAAAAAATTTTTTTCGAGATAACATCAAATTTTGATGCTGTATGCATTTTAAAGTCATTTATCATCAATAATACCTGTTCGATTTGAAAATTTCCCCCCCTTTGAACAAAAAAAGTCGATTTTCGTCAAAAAAAAATTTTCGAGTTTACATCAAATCTCGACGTTTCATGCAGTTTAAAGTCATTTGGCATCAAAAATACAAAGTCGATTTTGAAATTTTCCTTTACTCCCCCCTTTGAACAAAAATCGTCAAAAAAAGTCAATTTTCGTTAAAAAATTTTTTTCGAGATAACATCAAATTTTGATGCTGTATGCATTTTAAAGTCATTTGGCATCAATAATACCTGTTCGATTTGGAAATTTCCCCCTTTGAACAAAAAAAGTCGATTTTCGTGAAAAATTTTTTTTCGAGTTTACATCAAATCTCGACGTTTCATGCAGTTTAAAGTCATTTGGCATCAAAAATACAAAGTCGATTTTGAAATTTTCCTTTACTCCCCCCTTTGAACAAAAATCGTCAAAAAAAGTCAATTTTCGTTAAAAAAATTTTTTCGAGATAACATCAAATTTTGATGCTGTATGCATTTTAAAGTCATTTGGCATCAATAATACCTGTTCGATTTGGAAATTTCCCCCCTTTGAACAAAAAAAGTCGATTTTCGTGAAAAAATTTTTTTCGAGTTTACATCAAATCTCGACGTTTCATGCAGTTTAAAGTCATTTGGCATCAAAAATACAAAGTCGATTTTGAAATTTTCCTTTACTCCCACCTTTGAACAAAAATCGTCAAAAAAGTCAATTTTCGTTAAAATTTTTTTTTCGAGATTACATCAAATTTTGATGCTGTATGCATTTTAAAGTCATTTGGCATCAATAATACCTGTTCGATTTGAAAATTTCCCCCCCTTTGAACAAAAAAAGGCGAAAAAAGTCGATTTTCGTCAAAAATTTTTTTTCGAGTTTACATCAAATCTCAACGTTTCATGCAGTTTAAAGTCATTTGGCATCAAAAATACAAAGTCGATTTTGAAATTTTCCTTTACTCCCCCCTTTGAACAAAAATCGTCAAAAAAAGTCAATTTTCGTTAAAAAAAAATTTTCGAGATAACATCAAATTTTGATGCTGTATGCATTTTAAAGTCATTTATCATCAATAATACCTGTTCGATTTGAAAATTTCCCCCCCTTTGAACAAAAAAAGTCGATTTTCGTCAAAAAAAAATTTTCGAGTTTACATCAAATCTCGACGTTTCATGCAGTTTAAAGTCATTTGGCATCAAAAATACAAAGTCGATTTTGAAATTTTCCTTTACTCCCCCCTTTGAACAAAAATCGTCAAAAAAAGTCAATTTTCGTTAAAAAATTTTTTTCGAGATAACATCAAATTTTGATGCTGTATGCATTTTAAAGTCATTTGGCATCAATAATACCTGTTCGATTTGGAAATTTCCCCCCTTTGAACAAAAAAAGTCGATTTTCGTGAAAAATTTTTTTTCGAGTTTACATCAAATCTCGACGTTTCATGCAGTTTAAAGTCATTTGGCATCAAAAATACAAAGTCGATTTTGAAATTTTCCTTTACTCCCACCTTTGAACAAAAATCGTCAAAAAAGTCAATTTTCGTTAAATTTTTTTTTTCGAGATTACATCAAATTTTGATGCTGTATGCATTTTAAAGTCATTTGGCATCAATAATACCTGTTCGATTTGGAAATCCCCCCCCCCTTTGAACAAAAAAAGTCGAAAAAAGTCGATTTTCGTCAAAAAATTTTTTTCGAGTTTACATCAAATCTCGACGTTTTATGCAGTTTAAAGTCATTTGGCATCAAAAATACAAAGTCGATTTTGAAATTTTCCTTTACTCCCCCCTTTGAACAAAAATCGTCAAAAAAGTCAATTTTCGTCAAAAAAATTTTTTCGAGTTTACATCAAATCTCGACGTTTCATGCAGTTTAAAGTCATTTGGCATCAAAAATACAAAGTCGATTTTGAAATTTTATTTTACTCCCCCCTTTGAACAAAAATCGTCAAAAAAAGTCAATTTTCGTTAAAAAAATTTTTTCGAGATAACATCAAATTTTGATGCTATATGCATTTTAAAGTCATTTGGCATCAATAATACCTGTTCGATTTGGAAATTCCCCCCCCCCCCTTTGAACAAAAAAAGTCGAAAAAAGTCGATTTTCGTCAAAAAAATTTTTTCGAGTTTACATCAAATCTCGACGTTTCATGCAGTTTAAAGTCATTTGGCATCAAAAATACAAAGTCGATTTTGAAATTTTCCTTTACTCCCCCCTTTGAACAAAAATCGTCAAAAAAAGTCAATTTTCGTTAAAAAATAATTTTCGAGATAACATCAAATTTTGATGCTGTATGCATTTTAAAGTCATTTGGCATCAATAATACCTGTTCGATTTGGAAATTTCCCCTCCTGTGAACAAAAAAAGTCGAAAAAAGTCGATTTTCGTCAAAAAAATGTTTTCGAGTTTACATCAAATCTCGACGTTTCATGCAGTTTAAAGTCATTTGGCATCAAAAATACAAAGTCGATTTTGAAATTTTCCTTTACTCCCCCCTTTGAACAAAAATCGTCAAAAAAAGTCAATTTTCGTTAAAAAATAATTTTCGAGATAACATCAAATTTTGATGCTGTATGCATTTTAAAGTCATTTGACATCAATAATACCTGTTCGATTTGAAAATTTCCCCCCCTTTGAACAAAAAAAGTCGAAAAAAGTCGATTTTCGTCAAAAAAAATTTTTCGAGTTTACATCAAATCTCGACGTTTCATGCAGTTTAAAGTCGTTTGGTATCAAAAATACAAAGTCGATTTTGAAATTTTCCTTTACTCCCCCCTTTGAACAAAAATCGTCAAAAAAAGTCAATTTTCGTTAAAAAAAATTTTTCGAGATAACATCAAATTTTGATGCTGTATGCATTTTAAAGTCATTTGGCATCAATAATACCTGTTCGATTTGGAAATTTCCCCTCCTTTGAACAAAAAAAGTCGAAAAAAGTCGATTTTCGTCAAAAAAAATTTTCGAGTTTACATCAAATCTCGACGTTTCATGCAGTTTAAAGTCATTTGGCATCAAAAATACAAAGTCGATCTTGAAATTTTCCTTTACTCCCCCCTTTGAACAAAAATCGTGAAAAATAGTCAATTTTCGTTAAAAAAATTTTTCGAGATAACATCAAATTTTGATGCTGTATGTATTTTAAAGTCATTTGGCATCAATAATACCTGTTCGATTTGGAAATTCCCCCCCTTTGAACAAAAAAAAGTCGCAAAAAGTCGATTTTCGTCAAAAATTTTTTTTCGAGTTTACATCAAATCTCGACGTTTCATGCAGTTTAAAGTCATTTGGCATCAAAAATACAAAGTCGATTTTGAAATTTTCCTTTACTCCCCCCTTTGAACAAAAATCGTCAAAAAAGTCAATTTTCGTTAAAAAAAAAATTTCGAGATAACATCAAATTTTGATGCTTTATGCATTTTAAAGTCATTTGGCATCAATAATACCTGTTCGATTTGGAAATTTCCCCCCCTTTGAACAAAAAAAGTCGAAAAAAGTCGATTTTCGTCAAAAAATTTTTTTCGAGTTTACATCAAATCTCGACGTTTCATGCAGTTTAAAGTCATTTGGCATCAAAAATACAAAGTCGATTTTGAAATTTTCCTTTACTCCCCCCTTTGAACAAAAATCGTCAAAAAAAGTCAATTTTCGTTAAAAAAATTTTTTTCGAGATAACATCAAATTTTGATGCTGTATGCATTTTAAAGTCATTTGGCATCAATAATACCTGTTCGATTTGGAAATTTCCCCCCCTTTGAACAAAAAAAGTCGAAAAAAGTCGATTTTCGTCAAAAAATTTTTTTCGAGTTTACATCAAATCTCGACGTTTCATGCAGTTTAAAGTCATTTGGCATCAAAAATACAAAGTCGATTTTGAAATTTTCCTTTACTCCCCCCTTTGAACAAAAATCGTCAAAAAAGTCAATTTTCGTTAAAAAAATTTTTCGAGATAACATCAAATTTTGATGCTGTATGCATTTTAAAGTCATTTGGCATCGATAATACCTGTTCGATTTGGAAATTTCCCCTCCTTTGAACAAAAAAAGTCGAAAAAAGTCGATTTTCGTCAAAAAAAATTTTTCGAGTTTACATCAAATCTCGACGTTTCATGCAGTTTAAAGTCATTTGGCATCAAAAATACAAAGTCGATTTTGAAATTTTCCTTTACTCCCCCCTTTGAACAAAAATCGTCAAAAAAAGTCAATTTTCGTTAAAAAAATTTTTTTCGAGATAACATCAAATTTTGATGCTGTATGCATTTTAAAGTCATTTGGCATCAATAATACCTGTTCGATTTGGAAATTTCCCCCCCTTTGAACAAAAAAAGTCGAAAAAAGTCGATTTTCGTCAAAAAATTTTTTTCGATTTTACATCAAATCTCGACGTTTCATGCAGTTTAAAGTCATTTGGCATCAAAAATACAAAGTCGATTTTGAAATTTTCCTTTACTCCCCCCTTTGAACAAAAATCGTCAAAAAAAGTCAATTTTCGTTAAAAATTTTTTTTCGAGATAACATCAAATTTTGATGCTGTATGCATTTTAAAGTCATTTGGCATCGATAATACCTGTTCGATTTGGAAATTTCCCCTCCTTTGAACAAAAAAAGTCGAAAAAAGTCGATTTTCGTCAAAATTTTTTTTTCGAGTTTACATCAAATCTCGACGTTTCATGCAGTTTAAAGTCATTTGGCATCAAAAATACAAAGTCGATTTTGAAATTTTCCTTTACTCCCCCCTTTGAACAAAAATCGTCAAAAAAGTCAATTTTCGTTAAAAAAAATTTTTCGAGATAACATCAAATTTTGATGCTTTATGCATTTTAAAGTCATTTGGCATCAAAAATACAAAGTCGATTTTGAAATTTACCTTTACTCCCCCCTTTGAACAAAAATCGTCAAAAAAGTCAATTTTCGTTAAAAAAAAAATTTCGAGATAACATCAAATTTTGATGCTGTATGCATTTTAAAGTCATTTGGCATCAATAATACCTGTTCGATTTGGAAATTTCCCCCCCTTTGAACAAAAAAAGTCGAAAAAAGTCGATTTTCGTCAAAAATTTTTTTTCGAGTTTACATCAAATCTCGACGTTTCATGCAGTTTAAAGTCATTTGGCATCAAAAATACAAAGTCGATTTTGAAATTTTCCTTTACTCCCCCCTTTGAACAAAAATCGTCAAAAAAAGTCAATTTTCGTTAAAAAAATTTTTTTCGAGATAACATCAAATTTTGATGCTGTATGCATTTTAAAGTCATTTGGCATCAATAATACCTGTTCGATTTGGAAATTTCCCCCCCTTTGAACAAAAAAAGTCGAAAAAAGTCGATTTTCGTCAAAAATTTTTTTTCGATTTTACATCAAATCTCGACGTTTCATGCAGTTTAAAGTCATTTGGCATCAAAAATACAAAGTCGATTTTGAAATTTTCCTTTACTCCCCCCTTTGAACAAAAATCGTCAAAAAAAGTCAATTTTCGTTAAAAAAAATTTTTCGAGATAACATCAAATTTTGATGCTGTATGCATTTTAAAGTCATTTGGCATCGATAATACCTGTTCGATTTGGAAATTTCCCCTCCTTTGAAAAAAAAAAGTCGATTTTCGTCAAAAAATTTTTTTCGATTTTACATCAAATCTCGACGTTTCATGCAGTTTAAAGTCATTTGGCATCAAAAATACAAAGTCGATTTTGAAATTTTCCTTTACTCCCCCCTTTGAACAAAAATCGTCAAAAAAAGTCAATTTTCGTTAAAAAATTTTTTTCGAGATAACATCAAATTTTGATGCTGTATGCATTTTAAAGTCATTTGGCATCGATAATACCTGTTCGATTTGGAAATTTCCCCTCCTTTGAACAAAAAAAGTCGAAAAAAGTCGATTTTCGTCAAAAAATTTTTTTCGAGTTTACATCAAATCTCGACGTTTCATGCAGTTTAAAGTCATTTGGCATCAAAAATACAAAGTCGATTTTGAAATTTTCCTTTACTCCCCCCTTTGAACAAAAATCGTCAAAAAAAGTCAATTTTCGTTAAAAAAAATTTTTTCGAGATAACATCAAATTTTGATGCTGTATGCATTTTAAAGTCATTTGGCATCAATAATACCTGTTCGATTTGGAAATTTCCCCCCCTTTGAACAAAAAAAGTCGAAAAAAGTCGATTTTCGTCAAAAAAATTTTTTCGAGTTTACATCAAATCTCGACGTTTCATGCAGTTTAAAGTCATTTGGCATCAAAAATACAAAGTCGATTTTGAAATTTTCCTTTACTCCCCCCTTTGAACAAAAATCGTCAAAAAAAGTCAATTTTCGTTAAAAAAATTTTTTTCGAGATAACATCAAATTTTGATGCTGTATGCATTTTAAAGTCATTTGGCATCAATAATACCAGTTCGATTTGGAAATTTCCCCCCCTTTGAACAAAAAAAGTCGAAAAAAGTCGATTTTCGTCAAAAAAATTTTTTCGAGTTTACATCAAATCTCGACGTTTCATGCAGTTTAAAGTCATTTGGCATCAAAAATACAAAGTCGATTTTGAAATTTTCCTTTACTCCCCCCTTTGAACAAAAATCGTCAAAAAAAGTCAATTTTCGTTAAAAAAATTTTTTCGAGATAACATCAAATTTTGATGCTGTATGCATTTTAAAGTCATTTGGCATCAATAATACCTGTTCGATTTGGAAATTTCCCCCCCTTTGAACAAAAAAAGTCGAAAAAAGTCGATTTTCGTCAAAAAATTTTTTTCGAGTTTACATCAAATCTCGACGTTTCATGCAGTTTAAAGTCATTTGGCATCAAAAATACAAAGTCGATTTTGAAATTTTCCTTTACTCCCCCCTTTGAACAAAAATCGTCAAAAAAAGTCAATTTTCGTTAAAAAAAATTTTTTCGAGATAACATCAAATTTTGATGCTGTATGCATTTTAAAGTCATTTGGCATCAATAATACCTGTTCGATTTGGAAATTTCCCCCCCTTTGAACAAAAAAAGTCGAAAAAAGTCGATTTTCGTCAAAAAATTTTTTTCGAGTTTACATCAAATCTCGACGTTTCATGCAGTTTAAAGTCATTTGGCATCAAAAATACAAAGTCGATTTTGAAATTTTCCTTTACTCCCCCCTTTGAACAAAAATCGTCAAAAAAAGTCAATTTTCGTTAAAAAAAATTTTTTCGAGATAACATCAAATTTTGATGCTGTATGCATTTTAAAGTCATTTGGCATCGATAATACCTGTTCGATTTGGAAATTTCCCCTCCTTTGAACAAAAAAAGTCGAAAAAAGTCGATTTTCGTCAAAAATTTTTTTTCGAGTTTACATCAAATCTCGACGTTTCATGCAGTTTAAAGTCATTTGGCATCAAAAATACAAAGTCGATTTTGAAATTTTCCTTTACTCCCCCCTTTGAACAAAAATCGTCAAAAAAAGTCAATTTTCGTTAAAAAAATTTTTTCGAGATAACATCAAATTTTGATGCTGTATGCATTTTAAAGTCATTTGGCATCAATAATACCTGTTCGATTTGGAAATTCCCCCCCCTTTGAACAAAAAAAGTCGAAAAAAGTCGATTTTCGTCAAAAAATTTTTTTCGAGTTTACATCAAATCTCGACGTTTCATGCAGTTTAAAGTCATTTGGTATCAAAAATACAAAGTCGATTTTGAAATTTTCCTTTACTCCCCCCCTTTGAACAAAAATCGTCAAAAAAAGTCAATTCTCGTAAAAAAAATTTTTTCGAGATAACATCAAATTTTGATGCTTTATGCATTTTAAAGTCATTTGGCATCAATAATACCTGTTCGATTTGGAAATTTCCCCCCCTTTGAACAAAAAAAGGCGAAAAAAGTCGATTTTCGTCAAAAAAATTTTTTCGATTTTACATCAAATCTCGACGTTTCATGCAGTTTAAAGTCATTTGGCATCAAAAATACAAAGTCGATTTTGAAATTTTCCTTTACTCCCCCCTTTGAACAAAAATCGTCAAAAAAAGTCAATTTTCGTTAAAAAAAATTTTCGAGATAACATCAAATTTTGATGCTGTATGCATTTTAAAGTCATTTGGCATCGATAATACCTGTTCGATTTGGAAATTTCCCCTCCTTTGAACAAAAAAAGTCGAAAAAAGTCGATTTTCGTCAAAAATTTTTTTTCGAGTTTACATCAAATCTCGACGTTTCATGCAGTTTAAAGTCATTTGGCATCAAAAATACAAAGTCGATTTTGAAATTTTCCTTTACTCCCCCCTTTGAACAAAAATCGTCAAAAAAAGTCAATTTTCGTTAAAAAAAAATTTTCGAGATAACATCAAATTTTGATGCTGTATGCATTTTAAAGTCATTTGGCATCAATAATACCTGTTCGATTTGGAAATTTCCCCCCCCTTTGAACAAAAAAAGTCGAAAAAAGTCGATTTTCGTCAAAAATTTTTTTTCGAGTTTACATCAAATCTCGACGTTTCATGCAGTTTAAAGTCATTTGGCATCAAAAATACAAAGTCGATTTTGAAATTTTCCTTTACTCCCCCCTTTGAACAAAAATCGTCAAAAAAGTCAATTTTCGTTAAAAATTTTTTTTCGAGATAACATCAAATTTTGATGCTTTATGCATTTTAAAGTCATTTGGCATCAATAATACCTGTTCGATTTGGAAATTTCCCCCCCTTTGAACAAAAAAAGTGGAAAAAAGTCGATTTTCGTCAAAAAAATTTTTTCGAGTTTACATCAAATCTCGACGTTTCATGCAGTTTAAAGTCATTTGGCATCAAAAATACAAAGTCGATTTTGAAATTTTCCTTTACTCCCCCCTTTGAACAAAAATCGTCAAAAAAAGTCAATTTTCGTTAAAAAAAAATTTTCGAGATAACATCAAATTTTGATGCTGTATGCATTTTAAAGTCATTTGGCATCAATAATACCTGTTCGATTTGGAAATTTCCCCCCCTTTGAACAAAAAAAGTCGATTTTCGTCAAAAAATTTTTTTCGAGTTTACATCAAATCTCGACGTTTCATGCAGTTTAAAGTCATTTGGCATCAAAAATACAAAGTCGATTTTGAAATTTACCTTTACTCCCCCCTTTGAACAAAAATCGTCAAAAAAGTCAATTTTCGTTAAAAAAAAATTTTCGAGATAACATCAAATTTTGATGCTGTATGCATTTTAAAGTCATTTGGCATCAATAATACCTGTTCGATTTGGAAATTTCCCCCCCTTTGAACAAAAAAAGTCGAAAAAAGTCGATTTTCGTCAAAAAAAATTTTTCGAGTTTACATCAAATCTCGACGTTTCATGCAGTTTAAAGTCATTTGGCATCAAAAATACAAAGTCGATTTTGAAATTTTCCTTTACTCCCCCCTTTGAACAAAAATCGTCAAAAAAGTCAATTTTCGTTAAAAAATTTTTTCGAGATAACATCAAATTTTGATGCTGTATGCATTTTAAAGTCATTTGGCATCGATAATACCTGTTCGATTTGGAAATTTCCCCTCCTTTGAACAAAAAAAGTCGAAAAAAGTCGATTTTCGTCAAAAAAAATTTTTCGAGTTTACATCAAATCTCGACGTTTCATGCAGTTTAAAGTCATTTGGCATCAAAAATACAAAGTCGATTTTGAAATTTTCCTTTACTCCCCCCTTTGAACAAAAATCGTCAAAAAAAGTCAATTTTCGTTAAAAAAATTTTTTTCGAGATAACATCAAATTTTGATGCTGTATGCATTTTAAAGTCATTTGGCATCAATAATACCTGTTCGATTTGGAAATTTCCCCCCCTTTGAACAAAAAAAGTCGAAAAAAGTCGATTTTCGTCAAAAATTTTTTTTCGATTTTACATCAAATCTCGACGTTTCATGCAGTTTAAAGTCATTTGGCATCAAAAATACAAAGTCGATTTTGAAATTTTCCTTTACTCCCCCCTTTGAACAAAAATCGTCAAAAAAAGTCAATTTTCGTTAAAAATTTTTTTTCGAGATAACATCAAATTTTGATGCTGTATGCATTTTAAAGTCATTTGGCATCGATAATACCTGTTCGATTTGGAAATTTCCCCTCCTTTGAACAAAAAAAGTCGAAAAAAGTCGATTTTCGTCAAAATTTTTTTTTCGAGTTTACATCAAATCTCGACGTTTCATGCAGTTTAAAGTCATTTGGCATCAAAAATACAAAGTCGATTTTGAAATTTTCCTTTACTCCCCCCTTTGAACAAAAATCGTCAAAAAAGTCAATTTTCGTTAAAAAAAATTTTTCGAGATAACATCAAATTTTGATGCTTTATGCATTTTAAAGTCATTTGGCATCAAAAATACAAAGTCGATTTTGAAATTTACCTTTACTCCCCCCTTTGAACAAAAATCGTCAAAAAAGTCAATTTTCGTTAAAAAAAAAATTTCGAGATAACATCAAATTTTGATGCTGTATGCATTTTAAAGTCATTTGGCATCAATAATACCTGTTCGATTTGGAAATTTCCCCCCCTTTGAACAAAAAAAGTCGAAAAAAGTCGATTTTCGTCAAAAATTTTTTTTCGAGTTTACATCAAATCTCGACGTTTCATGCAGTTTAAAGTCATTTGGCATCAAAAATACAAAGTCGATTTTGAAATTTTCCTTTACTCCCCCCTTTGAACAAAAATCGTCAAAAAAAGTCAATTTTCGTTAAAAAAATTTTTTTCGAGATAACATCAAATTTTGATGCTGTATGCATTTTAAAGTCATTTGGCATCAATAATACCTGTTCGATTTGGAAATTTCCCCCCCTTTGAACAAAAAAAGTCGAAAAAAGTCGATTTTCGTCAAAAAATTTTTTTCGATTTTACATCAAATCTCGACGTTTCATGCAGTTTAAAGTCATTTGGCATCAAAAATACAAAGTCGATTTTGAAATTTTCCTTTACTCCCCCCTTTGAACAAAAATCGTCAAAAAAAGTCAATTTTCGTTAAAAAAAATTTTTCGAGATAACATCAAATTTTGATGCTGTATGCATTTTAAAGTCATTTGGCATCGATAATACCTGTTCGATTTGGAAATTTCCCCTCCTTTGAAAAAAAAAAGTCGATTTTCGTCAAAAAAATTTTTTCGATTTTACATCAAATCTCGACGTTTCATGCAGTTTAAAGTCATTTGGCATCAAAAATACAAAGTCGATTTTGAAATTTTCCTTTACTCCCCCCTTTGAACAAAAATCGTCAAAAAAAGTCAATTTTCGTTAAAAAATTTTTTTCGAGATAACATCAAATTTTGATGCTGTATGCATTTTAAAGTCATTTGGCATCGATAATACCTGTTCGATTTGGAAATTTCCCCTCCTTTGAACAAAAAAAGTCGAAAAAAGTCGATTTTCGTCAAAAAATTTTTTTCGAGTTTACATCAAATCTCGACGTTTCATGCAGTTTAAAGTCATTTGGCATCAAAAATACAAAGTCGATTTTGAAATTTTCCTTTACTCCCCCCTTTGAACAAAAATCGTCAAAAAAAGTCAATTTTCGTTAAAAAAATTTTTTTCGAGATAACATCAAATTTTGATGCTGTATGCATTTTAAAGTCATTTGGCATCAATAATACCTGTTCGATTTGGAAATTTCCCCCCCTTTGAACAAAAAAAGTCGAAAAAAGTCGATTTTCGTCAAAAAAATTTTTTCGAGTTTACATCAAATCTCGACGTTTCATGCAGTTTAAAGTCATTTGGCATCAAAAATACAAAGTCGATTTTGAAATTTTCCTTTACTCCCCCCTTTGAACAAAAATCGTCAAAAAAAGTCAATTTTCGTTAAAAAAATTTTTTTCGAGATAACATCAAATTTTGATGCTGTATGCATTTTAAAGTCATTTGGCATCAATAATACCAGTTCGATTTGGAAATTTCCCCCCCTTTGAACAAAAAAAGTCGAAAAAAGTCGATTTTCGTCAAAAAATTTTTTTCGAGTTTACATCAAATCTCGACGTTTCATGCAGTTTAAAGTCATTTGGCATCAAAAATACAAAGTCGATTTTGAAATTTTCCTTTACTCCCCCCTTTGAACAAAAATCGTCAAAAAAAGTCAATTTTCGTTAAAAAATTTTTTTCGAGATAACATCAAATTTTGATGCTGTATGCATTTTAAAGTCATTTGGCATCAATAATACCTGTTCGATTTGGAAATTTCCCCCCCTTTGAACAAAAAAAGTCGAAAAAAGTCGATTTTCGTCAAAAATTTTTTTTCGAGTTTACATCAAATCTCGACGTTTCATGCAGTTTAAAGTCATTTGGCATCAAAAATACAAAGTCGATTTTGAAATTTTCCTTTACTCCCCCCTTTGAACAAAAATCGTCAAAAAAAGTCAATTTTCGTTAAAAAAAATTTTCGAGATAACATCAAATTTTGATGCTGTATGCATTTTAAAGTCATTTGGCATCGATAATACCTGTTCGATTTGGAAATTTCCCCTCCTTTGAACAAAAAAAGTCGAAAAAAGTCGATTTTCGTCAAAAATTTTTTTTCGAGTTTACATCAAATCTCGACGTTTCATGCAGTTTAAAGTCATTTGGCATCAAAAATACAAAGTCGATTTTGAAATTTTCCTTTACTCCCCCCTTTGAACAAAAATCGTCAAAAAAAGTCAATTTTCGTTAAAAAAAAATTTTCGAGATAACATCAAATTTTGATGCTGTATGCATTTTAAAGTCATTTGGCATCAATAATACCTGTTCGATTTGGAAATTTCCCCCCCTTTGAACAAAAAAAGTCGAAAAAAGTCGATTTTCGTCAAAAATTTTTTTTCGAGTTTACATCAAATCTCGACGTTTCATGCAGTTTAAAGTCATTTGGCATCAAAAATACAAAGTCGATTTTGAAATTTTCCTTTACTCCCCCCTTTGAACAAAAATCGTCAAAAAAGTCAATTTTCGTTAAAAATTTTTTTTCGAGATAACATCAAATTTTGATGCTTTATGCATTTTAAAGTCATTTGGCATCAATAATACCTGTTCGATTTGGAAATTTCCCCCCCTTTGAACAAAAAAAGTGGAAAAAAGTCGATTTTCGTCAAAAAAATTTTTTCGAGTTTACATCAAATCTCGACGTTTCATGCAGTTTAAAGTCATTTGGCATCAAAAATACAAAGTCGATTTTGAAATTTTCCTTTACTCCCCCCTTTGAACAAAAATCGTCAAAAAAAGTCAATTTTCGTTAAAAAAAAATTTTCGAGATAACATCAAATTTTGATGCTGTATGCATTTTAAAGTCATTTGGCATCAATAATACCTGTTCGATTTGGAAATTTCCCCCCCTTTGAACAAAAAAAGTCGATTTTCGTCAAAAATTTTTTTTCGAGTTTACATCAAATCTCGACGTTTCATGCAGTTTAAAGTCATTTGGCATCAAAAATACAAAGTCGATTTTGAAATTTACCTTTACTCCCCCCTTTGAACAAAAATCGTCAAAAAAGTCAATTTTCGTTAAAAAAAATTTTTCGAGATAACATCAAATTTTGATGCTGTATGCATTTTAAAGTCATTTGGCATCAATAATACCTGTTCGATTTGGAAATTTCCCCCCCTTTGAACAAAAAAAGTCGAAAAAAGTCGATTTTCGTCAAAAAAAATTTTTCGAGTTTACATCAAATCTCGACGTTTCATGCAGTTTAAAGTCATTTGGCATCAAAAATACAAAGTCGATTTTGAAATTTTCCTTTACTCCCCCCTTTGAACAAAAATCGTCAAAAAAGTCAATTTTCGTTAAAAAATTTTTTTCGAGATAACATCAAATTTTGATGCTTTATGCATTTTAAAGTCATTTGGCATCAATAATACCTGTTCGATTTGGAAATTTCCCCCCCTTTGAACAAAAAAAAGTCGAAAAAAGTCGATTTTCGTCAAAAAATTTTTTTCGAGTTTACATCAAATCTCGACGTTTCATGCAGTTTAAAGTCATTTGGCATCAAAAATACAAAGTCGATTTTGAAATTTACCTTTACTCCCCCCTTTGAACAAAAATCGTCAAAAAAGTCAATTTTCGTTAAAAAAAAAATTTCGAGATAACATCAAATTTTGATGCTGTATGCATTTTAAAGTCATTTGGCATCAATAATACCTGTTCGATTTGGAAATTTCCCCCCCTTTGAACAAAAAAAGTCGAAAAAAGTCGATTTTCGTCAAAAATTTTTTTTCGAGTTTACATCAAATCTCGACGTTTCATGCAGTTTAAAGTCATTTGGCATCAAAAATACAAAGTCGATTTTGAAATTTTCCTTTACTCCCCCCTTTGAACAAAAATCGTCAAAAAAAGTCAATTTTCGTTAAAAAAAATTTTTTCGAGATAACATCAAATTTTGATGCTGTATGCATTTTAAAGTCATTTGGCATCAATAATACCTGTTCGATTTGGAAATTTCCCCCCCCTTTGAACAAAAAAAGTCGAAAAAAGTCGATTTTCGTCAAAAATTTTTTTTCGATTTTACATCAAATCTCGACGTTTCATGCAGTTTAAAGTCATTTGGCATCAAAAATACAAAGTCGATTTTGAAATTTTCCTTTACTCCCCCCTTTGAACAAAAATCGTCAAAAAAAGTCAATTTTCGTTAAAAAAATTTTTTCGAGATAACATCAAATTTTGATGCTGTATGCATTTTAAAGTCATTTGGCATCGATAATACCTGTTCGATTTGGAAATTTCCCCTCCTTTGAACAAAAAAAGTCGATTTTCGTCAAAAATTTTTTTTCGATTTTACATCAAATCTCGACGTTTCATGCAGTTTAAAGTCATTTGGCATCAAAAATACAAAGTCGATTTTGAAATTTTCCTTTACTCCCCCCTTTGAACAAAAATCGTCAAAAAAAGTCAATTTTCGTTAAAAATTTTTTTTCGAGATAACATCAAATTTTGATGCTGTATGCATTTTAAAGTCATTTGGCATCGATAATACCTGTTCGATTTGGAAATTTCCCCTCCTTTGAACAAAAAAAGTCGAAAAAAGTCGATTTTCGTCAAAAAATTTTTTTCGAGTTTACATCAAATCTCGACGTTTCATGCAGTTTAAAGTCATTTGGCATCAAAAATACAAAGTCGATTTTGAAATTTTCCTTTACTCCCCCCTTTGAACAAAAATCGTCAAAAAAAGTCAATTTTCGTTAAAAAAAATTTTTTCGAGATAACATCAAATTTTGATGCTGTATGCATTTTAAAGTCATTTGGCATCAATAATACCTGTTCGATTTGGAAATTTCCCCCCCTTTGAACAAAAAAAGTCGAAAAAAGTCGATTTTCGTCAAAAAATTTTTTTCGAGTTTACATCAAATCTCGACGTTTCATGCAGTTTAAAGTCATTTGGCATCAAAAATACAAAGTCGATTTTGAAATTTTCCTTTACTCCCCCCTTTGAACAAAAATCGTCAAAAGTCAATTTTCGTTAAAAAAAATTTTTTCGAGATAACATCAAATTTTGATGCTGTATGCATTTTAAAGTCATTTGGCATCAATAATACCAGTTCGATTTGGAAATTTCCCCCCCTTTGAACAAAAAAAGTCGAAAAAAGTCGATTTTCGTCAAAAAAATTTTTTCGAGTTTACATCAAATCTCGACGTTTCATGCAGTTTAAAGTCATTTGGCATCAAAAATACAAAGTCGATTTTGAAATTTTCCTTTACTCCCCCCTTTGAACAAAAATCGTCAAAAAAAGTCAATTTTCGTTAAAAAAATTTTTTCGAGATAACATCAAATTTTGATGCTGTATGCATTTTAAAGTCATTTGGCATCAATAATACCTGTTCGATTTGGAAATTTCCCCCCCTTTGAACAAAAAAAGTCGAAAAAAGTCGATTTTCGTCAAAAAATTTTTTTCGAGTTTACATCAAATCTCGACGTTTCATGCAGTTTAAAGTCATTTGGCATCAAAAATACAAAGTCGATTTTGAAATTTTCCTTTACTCCCCCCTTTGAACAAAAATCGTCAAAAAAAGTCAATTTTCGTTAAAAAAATTTTTTTCGAGATAACATCAAATTTTGATGCTGTATGCATTTTAAAGTCATTTGGCATCAATAATACCTGTTCGATTTGGAAATTTCCCCCCCTTTGAACAAAAAAAGTCGAAAAAAGTCGATTTTCGTCAAAAAATTTTTTTCGAGTTTACATCAAATCTCGACGTTTCATGCAGTTTAAAGTCATTTGGCATCAAAAATACAAAGTCGATTTTGAAATTTTCCTTTACTCCCCCCTTTGAACAAAAATCGTCAAAAAAAGTCAATTTTCGTTAAAAAAAATTTTCGAGATAACATCAAATTTTGATGCTGTATGCATTTTAAAGTCATTTGGCATCAATAATACCTGTTCGATTTGGAAATTTCCCCCCCTTTGAACAAAAAAAGTCGATTTTCGTCAAAAAATTTTTTTCGAGTTTACATCAAATCTCGACGTTTCATGCAGTTTAAAGTCATTTGGCATCAAAAATACAAAGTCGATTTTGAAATTTACCTTTACTCCCCCCTTTGAACAAAAATCGTCAAAAAAGTCAATTTTCGTTAAAAAAAATTTTTCGAGATAACATCAAATTTTGATGCTGTATGCATTTTAAAGTCATTTGGCATCAATAATACCTGTTCGATTTGGAAATTTCCCCCCCTTTGAACAAAAAAAGTCGAAAAAAGTCGATTTTCGTCAAAAAATTTTTTTCGAGTTTACATCAAATCTCGACGTTTCATGCAGTTTAAAGTCATTTGGCATCAAAAATACAAAGTCGATTTTGAAATTTTCCTTTACTCCCCCCTTTGAACAAAAATCGTCAAAAAAGTCAATTTTCGTTAAAAAATTTTTTTCGAGATAACATCAAATTTTGATGCTTTATGCATTTTAAAGTCATTTGGCATCAATAATACCTGTTCGATTTGGAAATTTCCCCCCCTTTGAACAAAAAAAAGTCGAAAAAAGTCGATTTTCGTCAAAAATTTTTTTTCGAGTTTACATCAAATCTCGACGTTTCATGCAGTTTAAAGTCATTTGGCATCAAAAATACAAAGTCGATTTTGAAATTTACCTTTACTCCCCCCTTTGAACAAAAATCGTCAAAAAAGTCAATTTTCGTTAAAAAAAAAATTTCGAGATAACATCAAATTTTGATGCTGTATGCATTTTAAAGTCATTTGGCATCAATAATACCTGTTCGATTTGGAAATTTCCCCCCCTTTGAACAAAAAAAGTCGAAAAAAGTCGATTTTCGTCAAAAAATTTTTTTCGAGTTTACATCAAATCTCGACGTTTCATGCAGTTTAAAGTCATTTGGCATCAAAAATACAAAGTCGATTTTGAAATTTTCCTTTACTCCCCCCTTTGAACAAAAATCGTCAAAAAAAGTCAATTTTCGTTAAAAAAATTTTTTTCGAGATAACATCAAATTTTGATGCTGTATGCATTTTAAAGTCATTTGGCATCAATAATACCAGTTCGATTTGGAAATTTCCCCCCCTTTGAACAAAAAAAGTCGAAAAAAGTCGATTTTCGTCAAAAAAATTTTTTCGAGTTTACATCAAATCTCGACGTTTCATGCAGTTTAAAGTCATTTGGCATCAAAAATACAAAGTCGATTTTGAAATTTTCCTTTACTCCCCCCTTTGAACAAAAATCGTCAAAAAAAGTCAATTTTCGTTAAAAAAATTTTTTCGAGATAACATCAAATTTTGATGCTGTATGCATTTTAAAGTCATTTGGCATCAATAATACCTGTTCGATTTGGAAATTTCCCCCCCTTTGAACAAAAAAAGTCGAAAAAAGTCGATTTTCGTCAAAAATTTTTTTTCGAGTTTACATCAAATCTCGACGTTTCATGCAGTTTAAAGTCATTTGGCATCAAAAATACAAAGTCGATTTTGAAATTTTCCTTTACTCCCCCCTTTGAACAAAAATCGTCAAAAAAAGTCAATTTTCGTTAAAAAAATTTTTTTCGAGATAACATCAAATTTTGATGCTGTATGCATTTTAAAGTCATTTGGCATCAATAATACCTGTTCGATTTGGAAATTTCCCCCCCTTTGAACAAAAAAAGTCGAAAAAAGTCGATTTTCGTCAAAAAAATTTTTTCGAGTTTACATCAAATCTCGACGTTTCATGCAGTTTAAAGTCATTTGGCATCAAAAATACAAAGTCGATTTTGAAATTTTCCTTTACTCCCCCCTTTGAACAAAAATCGTCAAAAAAAGTCAATTTTCGTTAAAAAAAATTTTTTTGAGATAACATCAAATTTTGATGCTGTATGCATTTTAAAGTCATTTGGCATCGATAATACCTGTTCGATTTGGAAATTTCCCCTCCTTTGAACAAAAAAAGTCGAAAAAAGTCGATTTTCGTCAAAAATTTTTTTTCGAGTTTACATCAAATCTCGACGTTTCATGCAGTTTAAAGTCATTTGGTATCAAAAATACAAAGTCGATTTTGAAATTTTCCTTTACTCCCCCCCTTTGAACAAAAATCGTCAAAAAAAGTCAATTCTCGTAAAAAAAAATTTTTCGAGATAACATCAAATTTTGATGCTTTATGCATTTTAAAGTCATTTGGCATCAATAATACCTGTTCGATTTGGAAATTTCCCCCCCTTTGAACAAAAAAAGGCGAAAAAAGTCGATTTTCGTCAAAAAAAATTTTTCGATTTTACATCAAATCTCGACGTTTCATGCAGTTTAAAGTCATTTGGCATCAAAAATACAAAGTCGATTTTGAAATTTTCCTTTACTCCCCCCTTTGAACAAAAATCGTCAAAAAAAGTCAATTTTCGTTAAAAAAAATTTTCGAGATAACATCAAATTTTGATGCTGTATGCATTTTAAAGTCATTTGGCATCGATAATACCTGTTCGATTTGGAAATTTCCCCTCCTTTGAACAAAAAAAGTCGAAAAAAGTCGATTTTCGTCAAAAATTTTTTTTCGAGTTTACATCAAATCTCGACGTTTCATGCAGTTTAAAGTCATTTGGCATCAAAAATACAAAGTCGATTTTGAAATTTTCCTTTACTCCCCCCTTTGAACAAAAATCGTCAAAAAAAGTCAATTTTCGTTAAAAAAAAATTTTCGAGATAACATCAAATTTTGATGCTGTATGCATTTTAAAGTCATTTGGCATCAATAATACCTGTTCGATTTGGAAATTTCCCCCCCTTTGAACAAAAAAAGTCGAAAAAAGTCGATTTTCGTCAAAAAATTTTTTTCGAGTTTACATCAAATCTCGACGTTTCATGCAGTTTAAAGTCATTTGGCATCAAAAATACAAAGTCGATTTTGAAATTTTCCTTTACTCCCCCCTTTGAACAAAAATCGTCAAAAAAAGTCAATTTTCGTTAAAAAAAAATTTTCGAGATAACATCAAATTTTGATGCTGTATGCATTTTAAAGTCATTTGGCATCAATAATACCTGTTCGATTTGGAAATTTCCCCCCCTTTAAACAAAAAAAGTCGATTTTCGTCAAAAAATTTTTTTCGAGTTTACATCAAATCTCGACGTTTCATGCAGTTTAAAGTCATTTGGCATCAAAAATACAAAGTCGATTTTGAAATTTTCCTTTACTCCCCCCTTTGAACAAAAATCGTCAAAAAAAGTCAATTTTCGTTAAAAAAAAATTTTCGAGATAACATCAAATTTTGATGCTGTATGCATTTTAAAGTCATTTGGCATCAATAATACCTGTTCGATTTGGAAATTTCCCCCCCTTTGAACAAAAAAAGTCGATTTTCGTCAAAAAAATTTTTTCGAGTTTACATCAAATCTCGACGTTTCATGCAGTTTAAAGTCATTTGGCATCAAAAATACAAAGTCGATTTTGAAATTTACCTTTACTCCCCCCTTTGAACAAAAATCGTCAAAAAAAGTCAATTTTCGTTAAAAAAAATTTTCGAGATAACATCAAATTTTGATGCTGTATGCATTTTAAAGTCATTTGGCATCGATAATACCTGTTCGATTTGGAAATTTCCCCTCCTTTGAACAAAAAAAGTCGAAAAAAGTCGATTTTCGTCAAAAATTTTTTTTCGAGTTTACATCAAATCTCGACGTTTCATGCAGTTTAAAGTCATTTGGCATCAAAAATACAAAGTCGATTTTGAAATTTTCCTTTACTCCCCCCTTTGAACAAAAATCGTCAAAAAAAGTCAATTTTCGTTAAAAAAAAATTTTCGAGATAACATCAAATTTTGATGCTGTATGCATTTTAAAGTCATTTGGCATCAATAATACCTGTTCGATTTGGAAATTTCCCCCCCTTTGAACAAAAAAAGTCGAAAAAAGTCGATTTTCGTCAAAAAATTTTTTTCGAGTTTACATCAAATCTCGACGTTTCATGCAGTTTAAAGTCATTTGGCATCAAAAATACAAAGTCGATTTTGAAATTTTCCTTTACTCCCCCCTTTGAACAAAAATCGTCAAAAAAAGTCAATTTTCGTTAAAAAAAAATTTTCGAGATAACATCAAATTTTGATGCTGTATGCATTTTAAAGTCATTTGGCATCGATAATACCTGTTCGATTTGGAAATTTCCCCTCCTTTGAACAAAAAAAGTCGAAAAAAGTCGATTTTCGTCAAAAATTTTTTTTCGAGTTTACATCAAATCTCGACGTTTCATGCAGTTTAAAGTCATTTGGCATCAAAAATACAAAGTCGATTTTGAAATTTTCCTTTACTCCCCCCTTTGAACAAAAATCGTCAAAAAAAGTCAATTTTCGTTAAAAAAAAATTTTCGAGATAACATCAAATTTTGATGCTGTATGCATTTTAAAGTCATTTGGCATCAATAATACCTGTTCGATTTGGAAATTTCCCCCCCTTTGAACAAAAAAAGTCGAAAAAAGTCGATTTTCGTCAAAAATTTTTTTTCGAGTTTACATCAAATCTCGACGTTTCATGCAGTTTAAAGTCATTTGGCATCAAAAATACAAAGTCGATTTTGAAATTTTCCTTTACTCCCCCCTTTGAACAAAAATCGTCAAAAAAGTCAATTTTCGTTAAAAATTTTTTTTCGAGATAACATCAAATTTTGATGCTTTATGCATTTTAAAGTCATTTGGCATCAATAATACCTGTTCGATTTGGAAATTTCCCCCCCTTTGAACAAAAAAAGTGGAAAAAAGTCGATTTTCGTCAAAAAAATTTTTTCGAGTTTACATCAAATCTCGACGTTTCATGCAGTTTAAAGTCATTTGGCATCAAAAATACAAAGTCGATTTTGAAATTTTCCTTTACTCCCCCCTTTGAACAAAAATCGTCAAAAAAAGTCAATTTTCGTTAAAAAAAAATTTTCGAGATAACATCAAATTTTGATGCTGTATGCATTTTAAAGTCATTTGGCATCAATAATACCTGTTCGATTTGGAAATTTCCCCCCCTTTGAACAAAAAAAGTCGATTTTCGTCAAAAAAATTTTTTCGAGTTTACATCAAATCTCGACGTTTCATGCAGTTTAAAGTCATTTGGCATCAAAAATACAAAGTCGATTTTGAAATTTACCTTTACTCCCCCCTTTGAACAAAAATCGTCAAAAAAGTCAATTTTCGTTAAAAAAAATTTTTCGAGATAACATCAAATTTTGATGCTGTATGCATTTTAAAGTCATTTGGCATCAATAATACCTGTTCGATTTGGAAATTTCCCCCCCTTTGAACAAAAAAAGTCGAAAAAAGTCGATTTTCGTCAAAAAAAATTTTTCGAGTTTACATCAAATCTCGACGTTTCATGCAGTTTAAAGTCATTTGGCATCAAAAATACAAAGTCGATTTTGAAATTTTCCTTTACTCCCCCCTTTGAACAAAAATCGTCAAAAAAGTCAATTTTCGTTAAAAAAATTTTTTCGAGATAACATCAAATTTTGATGCTTTATGCATTTTAAAGTCATTTGGCATCAATAATACCTGTTCGATTTGGAAATTTCCCCCCCTTTGAACAAAAAAAAGTCGAAAAAAGTCGATTTTCGTCAAAAATTTTTTTTCGAGTTTACATCAAATCTCGACGTTTCATGCAGTTTAAAGTCATTTGGCATCAAAAATACAAAGTCGATTTTGAAATTTACCTTTACTCCCCCCTTTGAACAAAAATCGTCAAAAAAGTCAATTTTCGTTAAAAAAAAAATTTCGAGATAACATCAAATTTTGATGCTGTATGCATTTTAAAGTCATTTGGCATCAATAATACCTGTTCGATTTGGAAATTTCCCCCCCTTTGAACAAAAAAAGTCGAAAAAAGTCGATTTTCGTCAAAAAATTTTTTTCGAGTTTACATCAAATCTCGACGTTTCATGCAGTTTAAAGTCATTTGGCATCAAAAATACAAAGTCGATTTTGAAATTTTCCTTTACTCCCCCCTTTGAACAAAAATCGTCAAAAAAAGTCAATTTTCGTTAAAAAAATTTTTTTCGAGATAACATCAAATTTTGATGCTGTATGCATTTTAAAGTCATTTGGCATCAATAATACCTGTTCGATTTGGAAATTTCCCCCCCTTTGAACAAAAAAAGTCGAAAAAAGTCGATTTTCGTCAAAAAATTTTTTTCGATTTTACATCAAATCTCGACGTTTCATGCAGTTTAAAGTCATTTGGCATCAAAAATACAAAGTCGATTTTGAAATTTTCCTTTACTCCCCCCTTTGAACAAAAATCGTCAAAAAAAGTCAATTTTCGTTAAAAAAAATTTTTCGAGATAACATCAAATTTTGATGCTGTATGCATTTTAAAGTCATTTGGCATCGATAATACCTGTTCGATTTGGAAATTTCCCCTCCTTTGAACAAAAAAAGTCGATTTTCGTCAAAAAATTTTTTTCGATTTTACATCAAATCTCGACGTTTCATGCAGTTTAAAGTCATTTGGCATCAAAAATACAAAGTCGATTTTGAAATTTTCCTTTACTCCCCCCTTTGAACAAAAATCGTCAAAAAAAGTCAATTTTCGTTAAAAAAATTTTTTTCGAGATAACATCAAATTTTGATGCTGTATGCATTTTAAAGTCATTTGGCATCAATAATACCTGTTCGATTTGGAAATTTCCCCCCCTTTGAACAAAAAAAGTCGAAAAAAGTCGATTTTCGTCAAAAAATTTTTTTCGAGTTTACATCAAATCTCGACGTTTCATGCAGTTTAAAGTCATTTGGCATCAAAAATACAAAGTCGATTTTGAAATTTTCCTTTACTCCCCCCTTTGAACAAAAATCGTCAAAAAAAGTCAATTTTCGTTAAAAAAAATTTTTTCGAGATAACATCAAATTTTGATGCTGTATGCATTTTAAAGTCATTTGGCATCAATAATACCAGTTCGATTTGGAAATTTCCCCCCCTTTGAACAAAAAAAGTCGAAAAAAGTCGATTTTCGTCAAAAAATTTTTTTCGAGTTTACATCAAATCTCGACGTTTCATGCAGTTTAAAGTCATTTGGCATCAAAAATACAAAGTCGATTTTGAAATTTTCCTTTACTCCCCCCTTTGAACAAAAATCGTCAAAAAAAGTCAATTTTCGTTAAAAAATTTTTTTCGAGATAACATCAAATTTTGATGCTGTATGCATTTTAAAGTCATTTGGCATCAATAATACCTGTTCGATTTGGAAATTTCCCCCCCTTTGAACAAAAAAAGTCGAAAAAAGTCGATTTTCGTCAAAAATTTTTTTTCGAGTTTACATCAAATCTCGACGTTTCATGCAGTTTAAAGTCATTTGGCATCAAAAATACAAAGTCGATTTTGAAATTTTCCTTTACTCCCCCCTTTGAACAAAAATCGTCAAAAAAAGTCAATTTTCGTTAAAAAAAAATTTTTCGAGATAACATCAAATTTTGATGCTGTATGCATTTTAAAGTCATTTGGCATCAATAATACCTGTTCGATTTGGAAATTTCCCCCCCTTTGAACAAAAAAAGTCGAAAAAAGTCGATTTTCGTCAAAAAATTTTTTTCGAGTTTACATCAAATCTCGACGTTTCATGCAGTTTAAAGTCATTTGGCATCAAAAATACAAAGTCGATTTTGAAATTTTCCTTTACTCCCCCCTTTGAACAAAAATCGTCAAAAAAAGTCAATTTTCGTTAAAAAAAAATTTTCGAGATAACATCAAATTTTGATGCTGTATGCATTTTAAAGTCATTTGGCATCAATAATACCTGTTCGATTTGGAAATTTCCCCCCCTTTGAACAAAAAAAGTCGATTTTCGTCAAAAAATTTTTTTCGAGTTTACATCAAATCTCGACGTTTCATGCAGTTTAAAGTCATTTGGCATCAAAAATACAAAGTCGATTTTGAAATTTACCTTTACTCCCCCCTTTGAACAAAAATCGTCAAAAAAGTCAATTTTCGTTAAAAAAAATTTTTCGAGATAACATCAAATTTTGATGCTGTATGCATTTTAAAGTCATTTGGCATCAATAATACCTGTTCGATTTGGAAATTTCCCCCCCTTTGAACAAAAAAAGTCGAAAAAAGTCGATTTTCGTCAAAAAAATTTTTTCGAGTTTACATCAAATCTCGACGTTTCATGCAGTTTAAAGTCATTTGGCATCAAAAATACAAAGTCGATTTTGAAATTTTCCTTTACTCCCCCCTTTGAACAAAAATCGTCAAAAAAGTCAATTTTCGTTAAAAAAAATTTTTCGAGATAACATCAAATTTTGATGCTTTATGCATTTTAAAGTCATTTGGCATCAATAATACCTGTTCGATTTGGAAATTTCCCCCCCTTTGAACAAAAAAAAGTCGAAAAAAGTCGATTTTCGTCAAAAAATTTTTTTCGAGTTTACATCAAATCTCGACGTTTCATGCAGTTTAAAGTCATTTGGCATCAAAAATACAAAGTCGATTTTGAAATTTACCTTTACTCCCCCCTTTGAACAAAAATCGTCAAAAAAGTCAATTTTCGTTAAAAAAAAAATTTCGAGATAACATCAAATTTTGATGCTGTATGCATTTTAAAGTCATTTGGCATCAATAATACCTGTTCGATTTGGAAATTTCCCCCCCTTTGAACAAAAAAAGTCGAAAAAAGTCGATTTTCGTCAAAAAATTTTTTTCGAGTTTACATCAAATCTCGACGTTTCATGCAGTTTAAAGTCATTTGGCATCAAAAATACAAAGTCGATTTTGAAATTTTCCTTTACTCCCCCCTTTGAACAAAAATCGTCAAAAAAAGTCAATTTTCGTTAAAAAAAATTTTTTCGAGATAACATCAAATTTTGATGCTGTATGCATTAAAGTCATTTGGCATCAATAATACCTGTTCGATTTGGAAATTTCCCCCCCTTTGAACAAAAAAAGTCGAAAAAAGTCGATTTTCGTCAAAAAATTTTTTTCGATTTTACATCAAATCTCGACGTTTCATGCAGTTTAAAGTCATTTGGCATCAAAAATACAAAGTCGATTTTGAAATTTTCCTTTACTCCCCCCTTTGAACAAAAATCGTCAAAAAAAGTCAATTTTCGTTAAAAAAAATTTTTCGAGATAACATCAAATTTTGATGCTGTATGCATTTTAAAGTCATTTGGCATCGATAATACCTGTTCGATTTGGAAATTTCCCCTCCTTTGAACAAAAAAAGTCGATTTTCGTCAAAAATTTTTTTTCGATTTTACATCAAATCTCGACGTTTCATGCAGTTTAAAGTCATTTGGCATCAAAAATACAAAGTCGATTTTGAAATTTTCCTTTACTCCCCCCTTTGAACAAAAATCGTCAAAAAAAGTCAATTTTCGTTAAAAATTTTTTTTCGAGATAACATCAAATTTTGATGCTGTATGCATTTTAAAGTCATTTGGCATCGATAATACCTGTTCGATTTGGAAATTTCCCCTCCTTTGAACAAAAAAAGTCGAAAAAAGTCGATTTTCGTCAAAAAAATTTTTTCGAGTTTACATCAAATCTCGACGTTTCATGCAGTTTAAAGTCATTTGGCATCAAAAATACAAAGTCGATTTTGAAATTTTCCTTTACTCCCCCCTTTGAACAAAAATCGTCAAAAAAAGTCAATTTTCGTTAAAAAAAATTTTTTCGAGATAACATCAAATTTTGATGCTGTATGCATTTTAAAGTCATTTGGCATCAATAATACCTGTTCGATTTGGAAATTTCCCCCCCTTTGAACAAAAAAAGTCGAAAAAAGTCGATTTTCGTCAAAAAAATTTTTTCGAGTTTACATCAAATCTCGACGTTTCATGCAGTTTAAAGTCATTTGGCATCAAAAATACAAAGTCGATTTTGAAATTTTCCTTTACTCCCCCCTTTGAACAAAAATCGTCAAAAAAAGTCAATTTTCGTTAAAAAAAATTTTTTCGAGATAACATCAAATTTTGATGCTGTATGCATTTTAAAGTCATTTGGCATCAATAATACCAGTTCGATTTGGAAATTTCCCCCCCTTTGAACAAAAAAAGTCGAAAAAAGTCGATTTTCGTCAAAAAAATTTTTTCGAGTTTACATCAAATCTCGACGTTTCATGCAGTTTAAAGTCATTTGGCATCAAAAATACAAAGTCGATTTTGAAATTTTCCTTTACTCCCCCCTTTGAACAAAAATCGTCAAAAAAAGTCAATTTTCGTTAAAAAAATTTTTTCGAGATAACATCAAATTTTGATGCTGTATGCATTTTAAAGTCATTTGGCATCAATAATACCTGTTCGATTTGGAAATTTCCCCCCCTTTGAACAAAAAAAGTCGAAAAAAGTCGATTTTCGTCAAAAATTTTTTTTCGAGTTTACATCAAATCTCGACGTTTCATGCAGTTTAAAGTCATTTGGCATCAAAAATACAAAGTCGATTTTGAAATTTTCCTTTACTCCCCCCTTTGAACAAAAATCGTCAAAAAAAGTCAATTTTCGTTAAAAAAAATTTTTTCGAGATAACATCAAATTTTGATGCTGTATGCATTTTAAAGTCATTTGGCATCAATAATACCTGTTCGATTTGGAAATTTCCCCCCCTTTGAACAAAAAAAGTCGAAAAAAGTCGATTTTCGTCAAAAAATTTTTTTCGAGTTTACATCAAATCTCGACGTTTCATGCAGTTTAAAGTCATTTGGCATCAAAAATACAAAGTCGATTTTGAAATTTTCCTTTACTCCCCCCTTTGAACAAAAATCGTCAAAAAAAGTCAATTTTCGTTAAAAAAAATTTTTTTGAGATAACATCAAATTTTGATGCTGTATGCATTTTAAAGTCATTTGGCATCGATAATACCTGTTCGATTTGGAAATTTCCCCTCCTTTGAACAAAAAAAGTCGAAAAAAGTCGATTTTCGTCAAAAAATTTTTTTCGAGTTTACATCAAATCTCGACGTTTCATGCAGTTTAAAGTCATTTGGCATCAAAAATACAAAGTCGATTTTGAAATTTTCCTTTACTCCCCCCTTTGAACAAAAATCGTCAAAAAAAGTCAATTTTCGTTAAAAATTTTTTTTCGAGATAACATCAAATTTTGATGCTGTATGCATTTTAAAGTCATTTGGCATCAATAATACCTGTTCGACTTGGAAATTCCCCCCCCTTTGAACAAAAAAAGTCGAAAAAAGTCGATTTTCGTCAAAAATTTTTTTTCGAGTTTACATCAAATCTCGACGTTTCATGCAGTTTAAAGTCATTTGGTATCAAAAATACAAAGTCGATTTTGAAATTTTCCTTTACTCCCCCCCTTTGAACAAAAATCGTCAAAAAAAGTCAATTCTCGTAAAAAAAAATTTTTCGAGATAACATCAAATTTTGATGCTTTATGCATTTTAAAGTCATTTGGCATCAATAATACCTGTTCGATTTGGAAATTTCCCCCCCTTTGAACAAAAAAAGGCGAAAAAAGTCGATTTTCGTCAAAAAAAATTTTTCGATTTTACATCAAATCTCGACGTTTCATGCAGTTTAAAGTCATTTGGCATCAAAAATACAAAGTCGATTTTGAAATTTTCCTTTACTCCCCCCTTTGAACAAAAATCGTCAAAAAAAGTCAATTTTCGTTAAAAAAAATTTTCGAGATAACATCAAATTTTGATGCTGTATGCATTTTAAAGTCATTTGGCATCGATAATACCTGTTCGATTTGGAAATTTCCCCTCCTTTGAACAAAAAAAGTCGAAAAAAGTCGATTTTCGTCAAAAATTTTTTTTCGAGTTTACATCAAATCTCGACGTTTCATGCAGTTTAAAGTCATTTGGCATCAAAAATACAAAGTCGATTTTGAAATTTTCCTTTACTCCCCCCTTTGAACAAAAATCGTCAAAAAAAGTCAATTTTCGTTAAAAAAAAATTTTCGAGATAACATCAAATTTTGATGCTGTATGCATTTTAAAGTCATTTGGCATCAATAATACCTGTTCGATTTGGAAATTTCCCCCCTTTGAACAAAAAAAGTCGAAAAAAGTCGATTTTCGTCAAAAAAATTTTTTCGAGTTTACATCAAATCTCGACGTTTCATGCAGTTTAAAGTCATTTGGCATCAAAAATACAAAGTCGATTTTGAAATTTTCCTTTACTCCCCCCTTTGAACAAAAATCGTCAAAAAAAGTCAATTTTCGTTAAAAAAAAATTTTCGAGATAACATCAAATTTTGATGCTGTATGCATTTTAAAGTCATTTGGCATCAATAATACCTGTTCGATTTGGAAATTTCCCCCCCTTTGAACAAAAAAAGTCGATTTTCGTCAAAAAATTTTTTTCGAGTTTACATCAAATCTCGACGTTTCATGCAGTTTAAAGTCATTTGGCATCAAAAATACAAAGTCGATTTTG
>NW_026683712.1:0-25000 GCF_030247195.1 Topomyia yanbarensis | reverse complement strand
CTTTTGTGTTGTGCTCGTTCCTAGCACACTTTTATACACAATCTCGAACACAGTTATTCCTACACAAAATCGCTTGTACATTCGAGCTCCATTTGCAAACACGGTTAACTAGTACTAGTTTCATCAAAAATTTGATTTTTCTTCACCGGTCCGGGTTTCTTACCACACACAATCGAAAAGTTTTCACAATTTTTGAAAGCTTATCTTGTGCTATAAAGATTTAGTTTCAGATATTAGCTCGGTCACGGTTTTCTGTCTTCTTTTTTCAGATCTTCTCAAATAAGTTTAATTGGATTCGATCGCCTACTACAAATGAAATAACTTGATAACCAAGAAGGTTTGGTCGAATATGGATTATTCCACGCAATATGATCAAGGCACATGTAATCGACCTTCACGGATTTAAACCAAATTTGGAGAAATTGTTCATCTAGGGCCAAAATATGAAAACCCAAACTTTTGTGTCAATTGAACCACCCCTCGGGTCATGGGAGCACCCCCCGTTTTGACAAATTGCCAAAACCCTTGATTTTCTTTTGATCATATATCTAGTTCTATTTACTCTAGAATCAAACCGCAAGATGGCTTTTAAAGAAAATTATTCAAGGAGTCTAGAAAAAAATATTGATTTTTGGCGGCAGTGCTGCCAATTATGCGATTTTTTCAGGTAAATATTAAAAATTAATTTTTCTCTCAATACTTATATTTTAATTTTGAAAATTCTAATGCCATCGTATTCCTTAGACATTTTTGCATAAGAAACACTAATAATCTCAATATAATTTGAGCGGATCCTGATATACATTGTTTTGAAGCGAAAACATCGCAATTTCCCATATAAAATCGCAAGCGCACAACTCTAAAAAACCAACTTGAGTATTCTGAGTTCAAACATGATTTTTCGTATAGTAGACGAGAAATGATGAAAAATTACGTTTTTGGTTTGCTTCTAGCAGATCAGGGTCGATTTTTATGACCATTTGAAGATTTTCTCCATTTTGGCCAATAAAATGGATTTTTATATGAGAAAATGCGAGTTTTTCCCTTCAAACCGGTGTATCTCAGGATGCGATCAAATTATATTGAGATTATAAGTGTTTCTTTAGTAAAAAAGTCTGAGGAATACGATGGCATTAGAATTTTAAAAATTAAAATATATGTATTGAGAGCAAAATTAGATATTATTATTTACCTAAAAAAATCGCGTATTTGGCAGCACTGCCGCCAAAAATTAATATTTTTTCTAGATCTCTTGCATAATTTTCTTCAAAAGCCATTTAGCGGTTTGATTCTAGAGTCAATAGAACCGGAGATTTGATCAAAAGAAAATTAAGTGTTTTGTCAATTTGTCAAAACGGGGGGTGCTCCCATTACCCGTGGGGTGGTTCAATTGACACAAAAATTTGAGTTTTTATATATTGACCCTAGATGAATAATTCCTCCAAATTTGTTTTTGGTTTGCTTCCAGCAGATCAGGGTCGATTTTTATGACCGTTTGAAGATTTTTTAAATTTTGGCCAATAAAAATGGATTTTTATATGAGAAAATGCAAGTTTTTCCCTTCAAACCGGTGTATCTCAGGATGCGCTCGAATTATATTGAGATTATAAGTGTTTCTCATGTAAACAAGTCTGAAGAATACGATGGCATTAGAATTTTCAAAATAAAAATATATGCATTGAGAGAAAAATTAGATTTTAATATTTTCCTAAAAAAATATTTGGCACCTCTGCCGCCAAAAATTAATATTTTTTCTAGATCTTTTGAATAATTTTCTTCAAAAGCCATCTTGCGTTTTGATTCTAAAGTCAATAGAATCGGAGGTATGATCAAAAGAAAATTAAGGGTTTTGTCAATTTGTCAAAATGGGGGGTGCTCCTATTACCCGTGGGGTGGTTCAATTGACAAAAAATTTGGGTTTTTAAATATTGGCCGTAGATGAATAATTCCTCCAAATTTGGTTTAAATCCGTGAAGGTCGATTTCAAGTTTGCATCTTTTTTTGATCACTTAGCGTGGAATGACCCATATGTAACATTTGATGTTGATTGGTTGTGCTTAAACTATTCGTAAGAAATATATTTGGCTTATTATTACTCTAAATGTATTAAGAAAATAAATATTTTACATAAAGTAGTATAGTCCTACGTCTACAGTTCGTGCAACCCCATAGGGCTGCCCCTTGTAGTTTTTTATTCAATCACGTGTTTTAAGTCGATAGCTAAAATGAATCGTCTTGCCTGGATCAATTTGATGAACGATATCAATATTGTATGCCTGATATGATGGTACTGGATAAAGGCTACTTCCGTAAACTAAAGTTCCATGTTATCCCTTCATAACTGTTTCAAATTGCGAATAATCGGTCTTAAACGAAAAGATCGGAAGTCAATTACCACCGTATTTGACCAGAGCTCCATTTCTTGCTACTGAGACTCACTCATTTCGATAGTTCATAGCGGCAAAACTAATAGAAACAGTAGATCTATCTTCAGACAATGTCAATAAAATTAAAATAACGGTTTCTTGTTGATTGCTGTAATCGAAAGAAGCTTTAGTATCGTCACCGTTATTTTTAGCGGTTGGTTGGTGTTACGGTAACCGAGTTTTGCACGTCCATTGTTCTATTCATGGGTCATTCACCAAGTGGTTAGTTCGAGATAGCGACGTTTTGAAAAACTGAATTGTCGCTTCATCGTTTGATGTGAGGTGTGTGATTTTTATTTTGCTGATTTTTATAAAATTGAACATTTATCAATCACTTATTATCACTCGAAAACTATTCGATGTATGGAAACAAATATTAGATAAAAACGAAGTTGCTTATTCGCATAAGCTCCCTAGAAAAAAATGTAATATTTTTATTGTTGTTTAACCTACGTATTCTGCAATTGCTTAGTATATTTTTAAGAAATAAAATAATTGAAGATGTTTTTCAATTTGAACTAAAACAATATTTATCAAAGAATATCAAAATACATTATGTGGGCACCCGAAAATATGACGAGAACAAGCAATTCAAGAATGGTTAAGTATGGTAGGGTACTAGATAGATATTAATTCCTATCACATGGTAAAGTTGGTTGACTCCAAAATAGTAAAGCGATTAGGTGTATAAACGTAATTACCGGTAAAATGATTAGGTTCGATTGGTTAGAAAACCGATCTCAAACAGAGCCCGGGAATTCCAAATTTCCAAAAGTCGGACCCGACCCGAACCGAGAAATTTAATTTAAAAAAAAACCAAACCTAAACACGATAACTTTAAATTTGAAAAGCCCGAATCCGACCAATTCTAGTGAACATAAAAACATTTTTTTTTTCAAATAGAACCCTAAAATTCTGCATAAGGTGTGCCTTGTCAGTATAACCAAAGAACTTTCGCTGGTAACATAAAACTTCCGTTGAGGTGGTCTCTTAAAAATGACTTCCTTCAACGGCAACTTTTCCCGATAATAGTTCACAACCAATGTAAATCAGTTGAACGCCAACTGAAAATTACATCTTTACCATTTTGGAATTTTGGTTGTTTGTGGCTGCCTACACTGCACTGCACACCACCGACCACTGTCACGCAACCCGACTTGTACACGCAAATCGACTTCCAACCTAATTCAATATGTCCCGGCCGCACTTACCCGTGCAGGTGACGTGGCTAGTGGCAGCCCTGAAGTGGTCTATACTGCACTCACGGACCACTCCATCGGTAGTGGTGGTGGTGGTGGTAGTGGTCGGAATGCTTGGTCCCCAGTTTGAATGACGATTAGAACTGGCAGCTGTTCGGTTCGGTTTCGGTTTCCGGGATGTTTGATCCGGAAGTTCCGAGGTTCACTAGCGATAGAATCAATCGAGTAGGGTTGGATTTTGTGGTTATTAGTTATTTTTTGTTGGTTCGCTAACTGCATGTACGTCGCATCTACCAGCCACAATTACCAGCTCAGTGCACAACACATCGGCAAACCTTGACAGTATGTATTATTCAGAACGGTTACTCGGCTGACCGCTAGCTGTCAATTATATCGAGCTAATCAATTTCTCGATTGCTCTCGATGGAAAAAATACCACAGAACTCAAAAGTGCACTTTTCGGGGGGAGGTTGAAAAAGGCCAACATATTTACGATAAATTCCCCATTAATCGCAAATCGAAATCAGTGGCTCGGAAAAAAACCCTAAACCCGAAACCCGACCGACGGACCGGTGATCGATGAACTCGGTTTCCATTTCCAGCCGCATCACATTCCGATGGCCCCCGTCAAAGTGCATCCCGGCCGCAAACCGTCAAAAAAGTAATAATCCATAAATTAAATCCAATTTCAGTCTCGTTATCACAATTGAAATGTGTCAAGTGCAGGTAATCCATCTATCCTACGATTTTTTTTTTTTCGTTCAGACCGATCGTCCGCGATACGGCGCGGAAAATTCGCACATGCTCTCTATCTCTATCGCGTGGTTGCTATCTGCCAGATGTCACTCGACCGGTCCGTGGCTGGCCAATAGACGCAGGGACTCGAAAGCTTCCCTCCCTCACTTCGATCGAGTTTCCGGGGTGGAAATGAAACGAAAGGCCAGACAGCAACAACAAAAAGACCACGACAGACGAGTCTGACGAATGCCAGTCCGGTTGCGTTGCCGCCATCAAAATTAACCCTTCACAATCGAAAGGGTGGGGGCTGAGTGCGGACAGATGCGAATCGATCGGAATTCGTCCCATTTGGTGAGGAAGTAGGTACAGCACTGTCACCATGGAACGGAACGGAACGGGAACGCAATTTCCACCGGCGGAAGTGACAAATGTCGGATTAATTATAAACAGTTGGGCTTCTTTTTCGGTGACTAGACTGGAGCACTTTATGCACGAGAGAGACAGAGAGAGGGAGATGACAGGAGCGGGGTTTCCATTTCGGGGAATGGTGCAAAATCCTCTTAAGTACGCTCAACTTGGCGATTCGAGAGCTTTTGTCACGTGAGTGCGTGTGTGCGATGCCATTGAGTGAGCCTGTCCGTCCGGTGGTGGTTAGTGGCAAATTGGATTTCGATGGCCCCTGTCCATTGGCGGGCGTCGTCATGGGCGGGAAATGATATTTGCGGAATTTAATTTTGGCCTAATCGTTACCGTTGATGCGCCCGAAGGGTGCTGCTAAATGATGCATGGTTCGAATAAAATCGGATTGTCAAATCGATCCAATTATGGACGATTTCCGGGCTTTTTCGTGCGGAGTGTTTTTACGACTACGATAAGCGATCAATCTAATGGCATATTGTTTCTAACAAGTGACAGTCTAATAGTACAGAAGGTGAAAGAAAAGTGGTACATGATTTATTAGCGGACGAGCCATGCAATTCTATAGTGATTATATAATCATTCGGAACGCGTCACAGTTTGATCTCATCGTTCATTACAATCATTCAAATGACCCAACCCACCCAGTAGGCGTGTGTATACATCACATCTTTGTTTACCTGTTTTGTAAATCATTTTGGTTTGTTAACTTTTTTTCAGTGTATTGCAGCTCATTGCATAACTGTCATTGAGAAATAAAACAGATACTAGTAGTCTCACCGCATCGCGTTATCACCACAGGTGCTGTTTGATTCGGATTTGTGGCTAAGATTTTTCTTGCTCGAAGAAGATGCAAAGCAGTCTCGTCAAAAGGTCACCCGACACTAGTTTGAGGGTTCGGTGCGATTGCCACTCAAAATCTTCGCTCACTGGAGCAAAGTGTCACGGAAACAGACAATTCCGTCCTTCAGTAGATCTACGCCTGCCATGTTCGAATCGATAACTACACTATCGATCTCGACTTTGTCAGCGGGCATGTAAACGCGTTAGTTCCTGATGAAATTTTTGTCGTCAGTAACGTCATTAGTTTGCTTTAGACAAAATATCACAATCCTGAGCTTATCTAGGCGAACTTTCGTAATACCTAGCACAGCTGAATATTTTCGCGTCTTGCGGAATATTGAAATACTTCGCCGACTATCTTTGATTCGAAAGAAGATCGGATACGGTTGAACTTAGTTCATTATGTTTGATTTTAGATGGAAACTCAGATCTTTGGCGACGAATCTTGTTCGACGTGGGTCAATTGACGAGTACACTTATTATACAGTAGGGTGCCAATATTGATGGTTTTCCTGAAATTTCAAATCGGACGCGCCTCAAAAGTATTGGTACCTCTAAAAAAGTCCCCACGCAAAATTTGAGCGCAATCAAAAAACAATATGAAGTACAGAGATCTGGTGCAATGTTAAAAAAATGTATTAGTGCTACATGGAATATTTTTGAATTGAGATGGGACTCGTATGCTAAGTGTTTTAGAAATCAATGAAATGTCGAAATCTGGTCTCGATTCGAAAAGACACAACTTTTTTGATTTTCATTCGAAAATCTCAGTTTAAAAATTAAAAGTACCAGAGGGAAAACTTTTGTCAAAACAATTTTTTTATGAGAAGATACAAGATGCGTTGTTTTATGCAGTTCTTGGACATTTGGCATTGAAAATAAATTAAAAGCACCCCTTTCAAACCCTAGCATCAACTCAAATCCAGAATTTTCCAAGATTCATAAAGGCTATCTTAAAACAGAATTCTGGGTGGCAGTAGATCTCGACGTTCCATTACATCATGAGCCATTTAGCATAAACAATTCGAATTCAGCTTTTGAATATTCTAAGGGTCCTTTTATGTTTTTTCACGGGTGAAAATTTTTCTTTGGCCGTTTTGCGCAACCAATCGCGTCCTATTGAGCTAAGCTTTTTTTTGTTAAGGTGCGTCCGGTTATTGAATTCGATGATCAGCTTTTTTCCATACATACCATTGCATAGTGGTCCAGAATGCAAATTTAGCAGAAATTTTGAGATTTTACTAAAACTAAACAACTTAACCTTATTAAAGCTTTGGAGAAGTTTTCGTAGTTTGTGAACCCATTATTTTGGTTAAAACAACGGTTAGGGTGGTTCTAATTTTATCGAGATCAAAAAATTAACTTTTTAATGATTCTAGTTAGAGCCAAACGATCTTCAGCGAAATTATAGAACGACAAATTTTGGAAAAGTTTGCTGAGGACATGTAAGCTCTATCTGTCATACGTTTTATTTTATTATAAAATCGAAAGCTAGGGTGTTTCTTAGTGATTCTTAGAAAAACTGTTTTATTCAAATAACTTTTGCAGTATTGATTTAAAACTGAAGTAGTCTTGGGACAACTTTAAGATTGCTTTAAGGCGAATAATTTGTTTCATGGCACCACACATCTAATTATTTTCGTTGAAAAGTTATGAGCACTTTTTAGCCGAAAATGGGTTTTTTGGCATAACAATATCACTCATCGGGACAAACAAAAGATAACTCTTCTTCAACCATAAAAAAGGTGATAATTGGATTTATAATTGAGCAAAAAATGGCGAACACGATATTTTTAAAAAAAATTTAACAATTTCATAAAATTGATTTAATTTTTTTTTCGATATATTAAGTGCTTATATCTTTTGAATAATAGAAGCTAGAGTTTTGGTGAGTTAGAAGAAAATGTTCGTCTTCAAAAACTCTGAAAAATATCTGAAGGATGGGTTGGAAAACATGAAAAAGTTACATTAAGAATTTGGTTTTTCATCAATTGACTCATTGTAATATGTTTAAATTACTCCACAAACTGTTCACCGTGAAGGACAATATAACAAATATAGTTTCGTTTTCATGATAAAATATTATACTTTACAATACTTTTCTATTATTTTAAATTGTGGGTAGGGCGGTTCCATTTTTTTTTTGAAATCAGAAAATAAACTTTTAAATTGTTCGAGACAGAGTTTCGCTGTCTTCCTGAAAATTTAAGAAAATAAAATTTAAAAAAACTTTGTCGGAGTCACTAAAAATTTATATCGTGTACTTTACTTTTTATAAGAAAATTACTAAAAAAAATTATAGTGTTTCGTGAAAAATGGTTTTCTTTGTATAACTTTTGCAGTTTTGATTTTTTATTTAGATCAATTTAGAAATACTTTCAGATATGTTGAAGGAGAACAATTTGTCTTAATATACCGAACCTCTAGCTTGTCTCGTTAGAAAGTTATATATACTTTTCACTAAAAATAAATATTTTTTGAATAAATATTGCAAGATATAAAAAATATTCTATTTGCCATTTTTTGGTGATTCATATTACAAAGCATGCTATTTTATATGACAGCATTTAATGTATTTAATTTTAAGTGCGCTAATCGAAAATAATGCTATTTGAGATTTATATTTTTTTATAAAAATTCTCATTAGGGTGGATGTACCAGTAGTTGCATACTTAAGGAAAAAATTGTTAAAAAATCGATGAATAGACCTATGGACAATGTTAATACATTAAACGAAAGCTTTCAATCCCTACTTCATAGGAAAAATATAAAGATGGTTTAATATTCAATTTATGTATTTAAAACTGCTTGCACCACATTAGGAACATATGTACCAATAGTGGTGCAATCGCTAATTTCGGTTCCTATTGTTGCAAATCCCATTGATTTCTTATGGGATTTGCAACTATAGGTACATTAAATCAATTATAGGTGCAAGGGAGCTCAAAATTCGAAGAAAATCTGTGTTTTGAATATTTTTTTGAGCAAATTTCAAGGATAACAGTTTTGTTGTCGCATAATTTTAGTGCGATGAATCGATAAAAAAAAATTTGTTGATGGTTGGTACCTTAGTTAGACGTATAATCCACTACTGCAACTATTGGTACACCTCAACTACAGGAGCACCCACCCTACTTCGAAACGAAAACAGTTTGGTAGTTGGTGTTTTGAGGCAAATTTTGCGCCCGAAAATAATCTTCAAGTTGTCCAAAGGGTACTTTAGTATAAAATAAAACCTACAAAAGTTATAGAAATAAAATCGTTTTTTAAGGAACACCCTAAAGCATACATTTGGATTTCTCGTTCAATGAAAAGTATAAAAGCTGGAGGTTGCATGTCTTTAACAAATTTATTTAAACTGTGCTGATGTGCAACTTCGTCGAAGACAGTAAAGCTCTACCGCGAACCGTTAAAAGATAAATTTTAAATATTCCAAAAACTAGAACCACCCTAGCATCTGTTTAAACAAAAAGAAGGCCCTTGCACAACAATTTTACCAAACATATTGCCAGGCTAAATCATTTAATATTAGCAAAAAGTTAAAATTCTTGCTAAATTCACATTCTGGACCACTGTGTATTGGCACTCTAATATACAGTAGGGTGTCCCAAAATCACATCATGTTAAAAAAGTCATCGGGCTCACTTATTAAATGAAAGGTTAGGGTATTAGGAGCACTTTCTTCTTCGGAGTGAATTTGCTAAAATGCTCCCTACTGGTGACGAAATTTGATTTTTTTGAAAAATGGGCCGATTTTGGGTAAAATTTCAAATGCGTGCCTCTTAAAGTGCTCCTGGACGACCTTAGATTATTTTCAGCATTTTTTATTTTCTGAATGTCCTAATGGAGAAGTTTGGTTGATTAGTTTGAACAAATTTTGAATTATAAGAGCGGCAGAGCCATTAAAACTTAGTAAAAAGTGAAATTTTTGTTGTTTTTCAGAAGTTTTTCTTTAAAACTGGGTATCTACAAAATTTTAAAAGTAAAGAAAACACTTTATATGATTGAGCCGAATATATGGGCGTAATTTTGCTGAAGAAAGTGTATAGCTACGGCCAATGGGGTATGATTTATTTAAGTTTTTGTTAAATAACCTTTTGACATTTTATGATATTCATCAAAAATAACTCTGTTCTACAAAATAAAACAACTGAAGTATGCTTAGTCCGCATATTATTTGGAATTTTTGGAGTGGAAGGAAAATGATGAAAAATGGCGTTTTTCGCTTGTCTCTAGTACATTAGAATCGGTTTTTATGAGCATAGGCGATTTAAAAAAAAATCTATACTAGTAGCAACCTAGCGGGTTTGAAAATCACTAAAATTAAACAAATATGTCGAGTTAATGGCAAGTTATGGCGTATATTTGAAGGCTGAATTGATTGGCGTATTAACATATTGTATATAAGGTCTTATTTCCATGTTAGGAACTTTAAAGTGGAGAAAAATGCAGAAGAGTGAGGTGAGTGTTGAAGAACTGATATTTATTGTCACAGATCACATAATTCCGAAATAGTTGAATTTGGGGCAAATATCCTCGAAAACGTTTTACAACAAAATACAGCGCAACTTCTGACACAATTATTTTGTTGAAGATGCGTATAAAGACGTACAAAAACGTCATTTTTCATCATTTTCCTTCTATTTTCCGAAAAACAATTTATGGCCAAAGCACAGCATTATTTTTGATGAATTGCTAAAAATGTCAAAGGTTATCTACCAAAAATTTAAATAACTCATTCCCCATTAGCCGTAGCTATACACTTTCTTCAGCAAAATTAAGCCTCTGTATTCGGCTCAACTATATAAGGTGTTTTCTATTTTTTTTAAATTTTGTAGATACCCAGCTTTGAAAAAAAAATACTGAAAAGCATCAGAAAATTCACTTTTTACTAAGTTTTAATGGCTCTGACGCTCTTATAATTCAAGATTTGTACAAACTAACTAACCAAACTTCTCCATTTGGATCTCCAGAAAAATAAAAAAAAAATGCTGAAAAAATCTAAGACAGTTCGGGACTACTTCAATAGGCATAAATTTGAAATTTTATCCAAAATCGGCCCATTTTTCAAAAAATCAAAATTCGCAGCTAGTAGGAAGCGTTTTATCAGATTCACTCCGAAGAAGAAAGTGGTCCTAATACCCTAACCTTTCATTTAAGAAGTGATCCCGATAACTTGTTAACATGATGTCATTTTGGGACACCCTAATATACAGTTGTCTGAATAGATGCTCTCTCCGTCGCCTTCAAACACCTAGAGTCAACTGATTTCCTAAATATAGAGTAAACGATTTGTGGCTGAAATGTAAATGACATGAACGAAAGTCAAACATGAATTAAGTAGGGTTTAGATGGACCATTTCCAGGTACAAAAAATATTATTTAAAGGTCGAACTATAAAAGAAAGCCAAAATAAGCACCAAAAGGGCGCACAACTGTCACTCCGCCAAGGGCGCCAGAAGACTACACTGCGGCTGATATTCTATGCTGGAAATTCAGCAAGTCTGGCTGTTAAATAGACAATTTAGCTACTGAGCAGCTCAGCAATTGTGTTAGCTGAACTTTCAGTTATTTTTTTTTAATATCGCTTCAGTTTCCGTTATTTTTTATTTTTTGCTTATTAGAAAGTAACAAAATTGAATAAATAATTTGTATTTTTTTATTAACAAAACAAACAAAACTTTTAATGACTCGCTCAATATTTACCTTTACTAGTAAATTATTCACCGTGGTCGTGCATATTTGCAGAAATACGCATTTTTTCTCAGAACTCACTACAGCTGTCACCAATAAGATTGGGCTTGACTTACATACGAAATTATAGAGGCCGCCACTGCTACTTTGTTGTTCCTCGAACGAAATGAACATTCCAAAGAGCTGTTGCGCGTGATCTTTCTCGGGGGAGAATCCAATTTGCCGTCTGGTGCTTGTTGGTTCTTCAGTCTACCTTCTTCCTCGCTCTCATGTACGTCTCTGTCGTTGTTGCTAGAGCAGTTTTGATGTTCACTGTTGGTTGTATTTCGATGCTTCTTTTATTTCTGAGTGACTTTGGTGTATCCGTTTTCATTTATGGTTATTCCTCCGCTAGATGTACTGGATACTGGCTTAAGGTTATTGAGGATGGAGACCTTAAAATTTCGGTATGCATTTCTTGCCCTTTTCGCCAGTATTTGAGAGATTCTGCTGTGTGGAAGGGATTTCAGTGGCGTTCAAATGCGTTCAATCCAATCAGATTATTGCCAGTATGCCTGCCATGGGTTCTTCGTTCCATACATCATATTCAGGAATTTCACGAGCTCTTAAGAAACTTGTATTGGATGTGACGATCTATTTGAGAACTCATATCTTCGTCCCATCACGGCAGTGGTTGACGCGGTTGATATCACTTACGATGGCAATTAGCAATGTATAGTAGAGTGACAGGAAAAAATGACCCTTATTGGCCCACCCCTGTGTCGATTCGTAGTCCCATCAGGAGTACTTGTTCCAAATTTGAAGCGAATCGGACCAATGTGCTTGAAGTTTGTATGAGATTTTTCGACAATTTACATGGAGAAAACTCACTAACTCGCATTTTGCCGCTAGATGGCACTGTATGCATCGTATTATCAATGTAAGTGAAAATAAGAAAGATAATTTAATTGTCTACAACTTTGTCGAAGACTGCTAGTCAATCCGGTTTTGTTAAAAAAAAGTTATTAAACTTTTAACGAAGTGATGTCTGAGTCAGTTTTCTATGGGGCCTAGGTTGTGTATCAGTACTCGATTCCCACGAACTAAACATTTTTGTGAAATAACCGTTAAATTTAGCTCAATAGAATGTTCAGAAGAGTTGTAGTAAATAATACGAGTCATGTTTTGGTTAGAAAATTTTAGTTCCACATTGTACCGTATAGAGGGCGCCAACACGAACTTTTCAACGGAAAGAGATAGATATTAGGTGTCTTTTACAAAGTTGTAGAGCAGGCATTTTTCAATAATTCTTCCGAACATTTCAATATTCTTTCTCTCTTCTATCAAAAGTTAGTGTTGGCGCCCTCTATGCGGTCACAGTTGGAACCAAAATTTTTCAACCAAAGCATGACTCGTATTATTTACTACAATTCTTCTGAACATACTAATGAGCTAAATCTAACGATTATTTCACAAATATGTATATTTCGTGGGATCGAGTACTGATACACAACCAAGCACAACTAGGCTCCATAGAAAACTGACTCAGACATCACTTCGTTAAAAGTTCAATAACTTCTTTTAACAAAGCCAGATTGACTAGTAGTATTCGGCAAAGTTGTAGACAATTAAATTATCTTTCTTATTTTTACTTACAGTGATAATACGATGCATACAGTGCCATCTAGCGGCAAAAATGCGAGTTAGTGAGTTTTCTCCATGTAAATTGTCGAAAAATCCCTTACAAACGTCAGGAACGTTGGTTCGGTAGCTAGACTTGTCCGATTTGCTTCAAATTTGGTGCAAGTACTCCTGGTGGCACTAGTAATCGACTCAGGGGTGGGCCGATTGAGTTTTCAAAAATTCATTATTTTTCTGGGCAATCTAATGTATAGGCTATCCAATATTTATTCCAAAAATGAGAAAAAATTAGATAAACCAAACCAATTGTATGTGTCGGGCACAAAACCTAACGAAAATTGTGTTGGTTTTTTGTGTTTCGAGTATGTCTCGTCAGTAACTAGTACCAACTTAGGGCCAAACGAGTCAATATACAGACGGATATAAAACAGTTATACATCAGCTCCGACACCGGTCATCAAACGTCGGACCTCAATTTTTCCTCGTCGAGAAGCTAAATGGCCTCTTGGACTTGACGTGGTATCCATTCTGATTCAAAACGGATAGTTAACCTTACGGAAACCGCGCTAGTGCACTGAGTGCACGCTGTTCTGAAAATCTAGCGAAATCGTCTTAGCGCACCAGCGGCTACTCGTTCAGTGGGCCATTTGCGCTACTTCCGGAGGGTTAACTGTGTTGTTTCCGTTACAATCTGCGTGAAACCAGCGAACAAATTTTTGCTCTGCTTCTCTTGTATACGACCAAATGTAACCAATGATCAATTAGAACAATTAAACTGGAAATTACTTAGGAGTCTGATGTGGTACAGGAAACTACTCAGGAGTCTGAGGTAGCAGCATCTATAAAGTTAAAGTGCTCGTAGGCTTCTGGACCGGATGGCTTCTGGTGCTGATGTTGATACCGTTTGTTATTATTTTCAGTCGATTTTGTTTAGTAAAAATAATTTGCGGTGAGCTGGAAACATTTTTCCTGTGCACAAAAACGATAAATGTCGCGTTTAGATCAGTACAGTGGTATAACCAGCCTGTCTCTCGCATCAAAGCTATTCGAAATCATTGTTGGTGAACTTCGGGCTCTCAGTACGGATCCATACCCGGTAGGTCTGTAACCACTAACATATTAATTTTATCTGCTATCTGTCAGTCGGTTATGGAAGACAAAGCGTTGGCCGACGTTATCTATGCAAGCTTGAAATCTGCCTTTGATAAAATTGATAATAATGTTCTACTCAACAAATTACTGCGTCTAAGAACCTCGAGTAGAGAGCTGTAGTAGTTGTCACCGTACTAGACTAACAAAATGCTGTTAAGGTTAGTTTCAGCCGTTTGGCTCCATTCCTACTGGCATCCCGCAGGGAAGCAAATTAGGCCCACTACTGTTTGTTATAATTCAACTGTAAGCGTTACTCGATACATGTTTCGATTGGTGTTGCAAGAATAGGCTAATGGTCAGCATCTCTATTTAGAGATGCTGGTGTAATGTACCGTAATGAACTTTCATCGTTCCAAGGGCCCGATGCTGTTCTGAGCAGAGTGGACAGATACAAAACTCGGTTTCCATTCTCACTAGGCGTTGATTATTTCTAAACTTAATCGGCAGCTGATTCGTGTCAAAAACAAAGCCAAAGATTTCACGGCTCCACATTGTATATATCAAGTTTTATTGCTCACTCGTGCGTCCAATCTTGGAAAATTCATCGGTTGTCCGGGTGTCAAACGGCGTCACGTGGCACCTATGGATTGAAATGTTTCAGATAAGGTTCATTCGATTTACCCTCAGGAGTTTATCATGGCGTGATCCTATGAATAAACGTGTCCCGATAGATGCGAGCTGATGGACCCTTGAGCGTCGGCGTAAGACTCAACAAGCAACCTTCGTTGTTAGATTGCTAAACAACGATGTCAACTGCTCTCACCCTCAAGCGTTGCTTGGTTTTTGTGCATCAAATAGGATGCAAAGACGGCGGTCTCTGGTACGAATTGGAACTTGAAATGTATTAACCCTAGCCCAGCAGGGTAAATTGGCACAACTTGCCAATGGCGCATACCGCATGAAGCTTGAGATCCTAGAACTGAGCGAAGTCCGTTGGCCGAACTTTGGAGAACACAGATTGCCGTCGGGTCAAATTCTGCTATACTCTGGTCTACGAGATGAACACGCTCCTCGTCACCGTGCCCAGATAACCAGGGGTCGTATAAGTATGACCAACTTAAATCGCAATAAAGACCAATGTATATCAGAATCGTATAATGGTATGAAATATGTACAAGCAATATACATTTTTCGTCTTAACTAATGTGACATGATGACACACTTACGACAGCCATATAGTTGTACAAAGTAAGTCATAACCTGACAAACAATATCGCAAATGATACAGAAATGAGTCTTAATTACGACAATATACGAGCTTATTTATATATTTTTAAAAATGACCATATTTTGTTCTGGAAGAATCGTAATGCATGTAATTGACGTTAATTGATTTAGGTATATAAATTGCTCTATCGTTTTTATTTGATGCTTGATGATAACGGTTAATTTGGGACAAAATGAGAGATATTATTAAACATAACAAATTAGTTAAAGTTAAAAAGAGCTGTATGTGCCAGTCGTCTTTTACGCAAATATAGAAATCGTTGAAATTCAAAAATAAAACCTTTCAGTAAAACTGAAATTGATTCCGAACACCCAGTCTGCAATGAGAAGGATGACCACCTACCAAGATTCTCAGATAACGAAAGTGATATACCAAATGGTTTTGATGCGGATAAGCCTGGTGATGATTTGGAATGTACAGGTGAATATTTAATTTGTATGCATATACGTAATTATAACATGAGCGTTTTCAGATGAATATAACACTTTTATTGCTGCATTACGTAATTGGAGTACAGAGTTTAACGTTTCTCATATGGCGCTGAAATTCCTAATAAATGTTTTAAATACGCATCTTAAGTTAAAGCTGTCAACGGACCCCCGAACAATAAAGAAAACACCAAGAAAATTAGTAATCACCAGTTTGAAAGGAGGAGGTAGCTACTGGCATCAAGGATTAGAGTATTGTATCCGGCAAACTTTTCTGTCCGTAACCAAGCCCATAACGATATCGATAAATGTTAACGTAGACGGTGTACCAGTGTATAAAAGCAGTACTAAGAATTTTTGGCCGATTCTTTGCAATATTCACGAGTTTCCGACAATTTCACCAATGATAGTTGGTATCTTCTATGGAACCTCTAAACCGAAAGATGCAACCGAATTTTTAAATCCATTTATTGAAGAAATAATGCCGATCTTACGCAACGGAATATTGATCAATGGCTGTAAAATAACAGTGAAAATACGATGCTTTATTTGTGACACACCAGCTCGAGCATTTATAAAGTGTGTCACAAATTTCAATGGAAAGTATGGTTGCATCAAATGCGATACTAAGGGCAAGTACTCATACACATCCAGAACGATGATATATCCGGAAATAAATTCTGCGAAGCGCACAGATGAATTATTTCGTCGACGTGGTTACCCGATCCATCAGCGTGGCGACAGCCCATTGATTAAATTACCAATGGACATGATAGAAGATATCATCGTTGCAGATTCACTGCATTTGTTGGAGTTAGGTGTGATGAGGAAATTATTGAACGGTTGGCGTACTGGATCACTGAGTAAACAAGCAAAATGGGGCATCGCTCAAAAACAAGAAATATCCCAGTTCCTAATCAATGTGATATTTCCTTTGGAAATCCACCGACGAATGCGATCACTTGAATTCATTGCGCTCTGGAAGGGGTTAGAATACCGGAATTTTCTGAACTATGTGGGTGTAGTTCTACTCAAAAATCATTTGCCTTTCAAACATTACAACCATTTCGTTTACCTATTCTGTGCTGTTCGAATTTGTTCTGTTTCAAGTTATGTAAGTTATCTGCACATCGCACGAGAGCTATTCATTGATTTCATCACAAATTATAAAGCTCTCTATGGTATAGAGTTCATGACCAGCAACATGCACAATCTTTGCCACGTCGTAGATGAAGTAGAGCGATTCGGTACATTACAAACTTTATCTGCGTATCCTTTCGAAAACTGTTTACATAAATTGAAGAAAATGATAAGAACTGGTCCAAACCCCCTTGCGCAAATTGCAAGTCGATTGACTGAAGCTGAACCAAAAAATCAGTCACCAAATTTAACCAATGATGAATGGGTTATTTCGGTTGAGCAAAACAGTAAGATAACGAAAATTTTGTTCCGTAATTACATTCTAACAACTGCCTTTAAAGATCAGTGGTTTTTAACAGATGATTTAGAAATAGTACGCATGATAGGAGTTAGAGAGTACAAAACAGGGGGTATTTTAATTGAAGGACAGTACATAACAACAAAACAGGATTTTTTTCTCAAGCCATTCAAATCATCGTTTCTTCATATTTTCAGCGCTCAACTGAATACTGCAAATTTTTCAAAGGTTAAATTATTTAATACTAATAAAGTATTGTGTAAATATGTAGTTTTCATATTGAAAACTGAGGCAATCTTTATACCGTTGATTCACACTTTCTGTTAATAACAACTCTGCAATAAAACTTTCGTTTCTTGTCTCTCTTATTTATTCAGATCATTAGTCAATGTATTTTAATAACCTTTTCAAATAGTTATACAATATATATGGCCACACTAAATGACCAATTCAATTTCTCTCTCATTTCAACTGCGTACACTTCGTATAATAGAAAATTAGAATGACGATGCATTCAAAACAGCATCATTCCGAAAAGCGGTCACTATCGTTGCCATCGTCGTCGTCAGTCTCCTGCAAGGAATCCTCGGATGATTCAGGCTGCCGACCGTCATTTTTTTCATGGGAATCAGTATCTGGGTGTCGATCAATTTCAAAATCATTCATGGCAATCTCTCTGTTTGCTACTTGCTGTTTTCCATTTAAAGACGTCTTTTGCTGGTTAGCCTCCTTTCGCCCTGGACGACAAGCCGACTTCCTTAGTTGCTTACTGAGACTTCTTGCCTTAGAATAACGGAACAACCGTTTTTTGCAAAATAGTTCCAGACTTCTAGCAGTGTAGCATGGATCGCCTATTTGAACGATTTTCAAAATAAGATCAGTAACGTTTCCAAATTCGCGAAAACCGCGTTTCGATTTATATCCACGATTAATGCCAGTCCATGTAAATAAATTCCAAAATCCTCGTGTGAACAAGCAATCAACGACTGTGTAACATGCGTTATCACCCTTTCCAGCGTATGAGTTCGGGATGATAATTTTAGAGAAATATGCCAGCTGTAAGAAATGAATGTTTTAGTTTTAGTCATACAGGACAGTCAGGACTAGTAAAAAAAGATGGAACTGAATATATTCTAGTTACATCTAAACTGCCGCTCTATGCATAATTGTCCCATGTGTATAGAGAATAGCACATGGGACACTTATGTGTATAGCAGCAGTAAAAACATTCTAGTATTTGTGTTTCTAATACATACGTATTTCATACGCAAATCTTTATTCGTCAACTGAGCGTTCCATGCCACAAGTTCATTTTCATCTGTTATGAGTGTATGATTTTCCGCCAGGGTTTCTTCATTAGCACCTGCTAGAGTCGACCTATCTCCCAATTCAAGAAGAGATGTAAGCCGGGCAAAATTCTCCCGGAAGCTTCTTTCAACAGTAGCTTCGATTGTTGTTTGAACGAGTGTGTTGAGTTCATGCTTTAATGAATCCATATGATCGAAAAATGTAGAAGTTGCTAGAAGTAACCAAACCATTAATGAACCGATTGAAGAGATATTCATTGAGATACATACCTGCGAATTCCGTTGTGCCATCAGCGTAGTAAATCCCATCGTTAGCAGTATACACCTGGTCTAAATCATGCATCTGGTCAGCACCTACAGGATCAATCAAAATTGGATGTGTTTCTTCCCCCGGATTGGCATTTGGTTCCGCTGAAAGAAAATAACAATGTATCTTATTAGGTAATAACTGAATGCATAAAATATATTAACGTATGTAGAGGGAACAAAGTGCTGTTAGAATTGGTGAGAACATCCTCTCATTCTTGCATACGATAGGTCATTTGCTTCTGGCAATGCAATCGAACGTATGTGGCACTTCAATATACTTTATAGTAATACTTACATATGTATGTGTTGCTGTTAATTATGCCACTCGGGTTTGTTAGTAGAGATTCCTGGGCGTTTTGGTCAACATTAGCTTTCGGTGCATCGTTTACTGTTCCATTAAGAGAACAATGATCCGAAGTTGATCGCTTTGAAGTTTTCTGCTTTGTTTGTTGGACCAGCTGTTCCGACTTCGTTCGGCTGCCAGATGCGACCTCTGGAAAACGTTTGGAATGTTGAGAAGCCAACTAAAAGTTATTTAACTTTACCCACCTTCAAAGAACTTATTGTAATCTTTTGAATTAGCTGGTTTACTTTTCTTATCAGGCTTGAGAATTTTCTTTTTCCCATCCACATCTGAAACATCCTTTTGAGCCAGCGCCTCTGCAGCAGCCTCTGCACTCGTCAGATTTTTGAATCTTCTCGACACAATGACAGGAATCTTTTTTGTAGTACCATTATATTTAGCTCCCTGAGTCCTGAGCTCTTCAATCTTGTCATTTGCCAAAAGCTTCGGCCACATAAGAACATCATTTTTTACCCAGCAGACTGGAACAACCAACACCTGAAACTGCTGTTTTTCTATGAATTGCACAACTACGAACATCTAAGAGAATTGAAAGAAAGATTATTTTTAATTATGACAAAGCGAATGTTTATGATTTTCAACACTTACAATGTAATCCTTTTGCAAATACACTCGGTTGCTTTCAGTTGACTTGTTGTTGACATTTGCATTCGTACGTCACTGTGCACGGTGAGAATATACGAGTCTGTTTCAACCTCTATGTATGAACATAATCGCATATCAATAAATGAGTACCGACAGGCATTTTGTTAAGTCTGATCGCATTCAGGCAAAGCATGTTTCATGTATCATATGGTGTAATTGGTATGTTTCCAGGTACGTGAGCCGAAGAGTCAATGTTCGAGACTGAGTAAGTAGCTACATCAATATATGATTTTAAAGTTCATATTCTGTGGGCTGGCGGCAAATCATGGAAATTACTTAGTCACAAAAAGCGATCGTTGTATCGTATTTAGGTATTAATTTTATTTTTAATATTCTGCTGGAAATTTTCTACTCGTATATCATCATATATTGTGTCGTATTTAGATACAAGAAAAGTCGTTAATTTTGCTACCTATGTATGTTATAAGTATGACGAGCAAAATCGAATTAATATACATAGCAGGTCGTAAAGAAAGGAAGCTTTTATTATCAATATGTGTATATGGCCTCCACTTTTGTCCGTATTGACTATTTTTCTGCATTTTATACGATATAATAGTAGGGTATATAAATTTGTATATATTAGTTAAAATTCTTATATACATACGAAAATGTTATCTGGGTGGAGTTGGCTTCCTGCTTAGCGCGCACGCCTACACTACGTGATGAAGTGGCGCCTATTAATGAGATAATAATCGTTGCCAGATTCAGAACACGGGTTCGAAACCTTACCATGATCCAATGTTACGCGCCAACTGATGCTGCCGAAATGCAAGAAAAGGATAACTTTTACAGTCAACTGAATGCTGTCGTGAATAAAATTTTGAAAGGTGGGCTCCGATAACTCGGACTATGAGCACGTCATGGGACGTCATGGCCTCGGAGAAATGAGCGAAAACGGAGAGCTGCTTGCAGAGTTTTGTGGCAACAATGACATGTTGATCTGGGGATCGCTCTTCCCCCATCAGCCAGTACACAAAGTGACATGGGTTTCCCGTGATGGCTTCACGGAGAATCAAATCGACCACATCAGCATCAGCCGAAAATGGAGAAGCAGCCTCCTTGATGTGCGTAACAAGCGTAGCGCCGATATAGCGTCCGACCACCATCTCCTAATCGGCGAGATCCGGCTGCGTATTGCAAGGCTTCATCGACAGGAGGAGAAGATCGGGCGTCGGTTTAACACACGTTGTCTGGAAGATGCTGCGGTAAGAAGCTCCTTCGTCGAGGAGCTGGAGAACCATGCTGCAGATATTCCGGAAGGTGGAAGCGTAGAAGATCAATGGACCGCCATCAAGAACGCCTTCATCGCCACCGGCGAGAATAATCTGGGTAAGCTACGTACCCAGAGAAAACAGTGGATCACAGATGACACCAGGAAGAAGATAGAGAAACGAAGGGACGCCAAAGCCGCGCAGCCCGTCAGCGCTATTCGGCTCTAGAGAAGGAAGTGAAACGCTCATGTAGACGAGAGAAAAGAGCGTGGGCAGACTCCCTAGCCGACGAAGGTGAGAAAGTCGCAAGCACTGGCGACATCCGTCTCCTCTACGATATCTCACGCCGCGATAGTGGGACAAAGATTAATGCTACGATATCTGTGAAAGACACCACGACTTTTCCGACCAACTGGATGCAAGGCGTCGGTGGTTGAGTGGTAAGCGTAACCGCCACTGATTCCAATTTGCCTGGGTTCAATTCCAGCTGAGGTCGTTGAGATTTTTCTAAGGTGAAAAAACCTGTGGTCACGTCTTCCTTCGGAAGGGAAGTAAAGCCGTTGGTCCCCGGTCTATGAGTTTGGTGGATCGATATCTAGTCCAGATAGTGAAGTCACCTCTCTGGCGTCGGTAAAGAAGAAGTGATCCAACTTCTATACTCTTACTAACAACTATCCTCTATCCTCCTCATGTGATACATGTGGAGTGCGCAGTAGTATATACGGCCTCTAGCAAAAGCAAGTATCGGACTAACCATTCCTTCCCTTTCCTTCCGCGATCTACGTTCGGGCCTGGCCGGCGCCGGAATTGATCAATACCAGGAGTTGCACATTGAAAGATATTTCGCTATTCCCAAGCATAATTATCTACTTATTCTCTGTGCAACTTCAGCTAGTCTTATCGATCTGGAGTAGCAGCTAGGGGTGGTCGCACAAGCTCACAAGCTCAAGCTCAAGCTAACTGGATGCAAGGCGTCTAAGTGAAGGTACCCAAAATGGGTAACCTGACCGTATGCGATAGTTGGCGGGGCATCCTGTTACTGTGTATCGTTCTCAAAGTTCTCTGCAAAGTGATCCTGAACCGGATACCGGAGAAGATTGACGCAACTCTCCGACGGCAGCAGGCAGGATTCCGTGACGGACGATCCTGTGCGGACCATATTGTCACGCTCCGTATCATCCTGGAGCAAGTCAATGAATTCCAAGAGTCTCTCTACTTAGTGTTCATCGACTACGAAAAAGCTTTCGAACGTCTCAATCAAGAAAATATGTGGGGAACCCTGAGACGCAAGCGAGTCCCTGAGAAAATCATTGGTCTACGAGGCATTTTCGTGCAGAATATTGCACGATGGTGTCTTGTCCAACCCCATCCGGATTCTATCACCGCTATTGTTCCTCATCGTAATCGACAAGATCCTGGTAGGAGCGATTGACCGTGAACCTAATCGTGGGTTACTGTGGCAACCTATTACTATGGAGCATCTGAAAGACTTCGAATTGGCTGATGACGTTGCTCTCCTAGCACAACGGCGCTCTGACATGCAGAGTAAGCTTGATGATCTTGCCGATCGCTCCTTAACGGCAGGTCCCAAAATCAACGTCAACAAGACCAAATCGTTGGATATAAATACGGTCAACCCTTCCAGCTTTACGGTAGCTGGGCAAGCAGTGGAGAGTATCGAAAGCTTCCAATATCTTGGTAGCCAAATGGCGTCTGATGGAGGCACCAAGATCTACATAGGAGCACGGATCAAGAATACGAGGACTGCTTTTGCGAGTTTAAGAAATATCTGGAAAAACAATCAGATTAGTCGACGCACCAAAACCCGAATATTCAACTCGAACGTGAAATCTGTACTACTATATGCCAGTGAGACCTGGTGCGTATCAGTGGAGAACACGCAGGGGCTGCAGGTTTTCATCAATACATGCCTGCGGTACATAATTCGTGCGTGGTGGCCTCGCAACAGGATCTCTAATGCTGAGCCCCAGCGTCGATGTCATCAGAAGCCGATGGGAACGAAAGTGGAGGTGTATCGGCCACACTCTGCGCAGGGGCGGAAACGAAATCTCCAAGCAAGCGTTAGACTGGAACCCAGCAACTGGAATCGCATCAGAGGCAGACCCAGAGGCTCATGGCGGCGCAGCCTCAACAAGGAAATAAAAAAAGTCGACGAAAGTTTAACCTGGCAGCAGGTCAAGGCGATGGCGGGCAATCGCCCAAGATGGCGATCTTTCACAACGGCCCTGCGCACCACCAGGGGTGCGCAGGAATAAAAGTAAGTAAGTTTGTACGAATGTACATGAGCAGATGGTTCCTCAATTTCTATCAATGGCATCTGCATTCAATTTTTGCGTTCCATGTTTCAATTACGAAATATGATCTGAAGAATATATTTGAGATGTAGTATTGCTTACCTAAGGGACCTAGGGACCTAAATTAGCATATTTTTTCCTATGTGTGCAGAAAGTATTGTTTATCAAGAAATTTAAAGTCATCTCTTTGCTCTGTCTCATTAGTATCTGACAGACCAACTTGGTCAAGAGATGCACACTAAATCAAAAACGAAAGTTGCGGCTTTGGGAGACGTCATCAACGACACAAGTTCACAAACAATTTGTCGTTAATGATGTTCCGCAAGCACCGAAGTTCAGACTACTGATGAGATCATCGCGAAATATTTGGAACATAGACCACATGCTATAATATGCTATCACCTCGAACTCTCAACAAGTCAGTTCCTAGTCGTAAACCAGCAAACCTATCGGCCGCCATCTACCTGCTGAAGTCTTATTTAGTCCGTACTCGGCAGAATGCCAAAGCGCTACCGGGTCGTTATTCGCACGGAATCATCAACTGAACATCGATTACTATTAAAATAAATGACTACCCCTCGTCCCGCGGCGGGCCGGGCATTCCAACGTGTGTCCAACACGCGCGTTCTGACATTCCATTATCTCGCTGCACGAGCGAGCGTCCTCTACCTCTGCTGGCTGACTAGGGCAGGAAGCGTGGATCTAAGTTCATATGTTTATGACGACGTCTCTCGACAAGCTCGAACCGAATAGTTTGCAGCAAACCAGCAGCAGCGACGCGGACGACGACAACGACGAGGACGAATGCCACGAGGATTAGTGCCTTTTAAAGCAAGTGTTACAAATCGCTTTCAACTTGTGTTCTGCTACCGGCTCCGGTTCCATCCACCACCCCGACAACGCATCGGTCGCTCTCATCATCGTCCTCGTCGTCGTCGGTGATTTCGGAATAAGCACTGGGAAGGATGGGTTTTCATAAATTTCTGCCTTTGAGCGCAGCGAACGGGAACAGACTTGCCGTTGTTGTTTATCGTGTCATTTTCGGAACGATCCACCGCCCCAAAGTATGCGGGACCGGATCGGGTGAGTTGCGGGTTCCGGGAACAGGGGATGGGAGCTGACAGTTTCATATTTTTCATTTCCTCGTTTTCGACTGGCCCTGCCTCTTGCAGGTCGCTCGGGTGCGGAAGACTACCGCCACCCACCCGGAAGTAGGAAAAGTGTGAGAATCAAGCTGTGCGTAAATTACAACATTTTAACTGGTGGCAGGTTCGTTTAGTTCGGTCACGAGGGGTTCGGGGCTGGAACAGTGATGCTCAAGGATAAGGCCAGATGTGCTGGAAACCGGAGCAGAGATGTAAATCGATTTCTTTGAAATATTAGAGGAAATCTAATTAGGATGAGCCATTTCGGTGGTTCCGGTGCGATCCGTCGTTTCCGCCGAAGCGAGCGGCTGCTTTTCGGTTGGCCGATCAAGCGAGTGATGAGTCAAGTGCCTCCTATCGGTTGGATGCGGATGGGTGAATGTTTGTGCAAAACGAAACAATGTTTGATCTCCAGCAACTTCTCGCATTTCACGGAAATACGAGAGTTCTTTGATGTCAATAGAGCTCCTGAGTTATATTTTACTTGGATTCAGTTTACTCATTTCTAAGATTAATTC
>NW_026683711.1:0-25000 GCF_030247195.1 Topomyia yanbarensis | reverse complement strand
TATTCTTGATGATGTTTGCAATAGTGTCAAACCCATCAACTAAGGGGAGGGAATAAACAAACAATCGAAATTTACTAAAGAAGCCTCTCTTATCACATTGATTTTGTGCTACCATATAAAAATTACACTTTTTCAAATTCTACGTATGGTTTAGCGGAATTTGTTCACTTTTTCAAATTCGTTTATTTGACAGGCCTCATTCCGGTAACTTAACGGAGTTGCGAGACTTTGTTATATTTACAACATGTAAAAAAAATAAATATTATTGATTGTCCGGTCGATTTCGTGCAAGCCTTTCTATTCTATTTTTTCGAAAAATAGCATTTCGAGAAAATCGAGTTTTAAGTTTCAAGGTGAGTAGTGATCTCTTAGTCGGCAATGCGCACTTTAAAGTGCTGTAAATTTCGATCTATTGCTCATTGCTATGAACATTTGACAAGATTTTTTTGTAGAAAAGTATCAGCATTAGTTATAATGTAGTTATTTTATTGTAATCGGGTATTCAAGAATTTGGGAACGCATTGTTTCAACAATACACACTGATGTCAGAAAAACTTCTATTAATTGTTAATCTTGAAAAACAGATCGGAAATTCAGATGAAAAATTGCGCGCCATATTCTTTGACCAGTTTACCCAATGAAAAATTGACACCACTACTCAGACTAAACAGCAGAAATATTGAGAACGAGAAAAATCGCTCCGATTAGCAGTCGAAGGTTGAGCAGTAAATATTATTCTTGCGGAAAAAGCATATGAGGACAAAATCGAGCATGGCAGGAAAAAACCAATTCACATCTGTAACAGATTAACGGCTATTTTCTTCCGCAGATGTTTCAAAGACACTGAGATAATTTGTCATGTTGGTATCGTCACGGGTGCCCGATAACGGAAATAGTTCTTTGGACGCTAACCATTTAAAAAGCGAAAGCATTTTACCACAATACAAAATCAAACAGCTGATTACCAACATTGAAAGTCCCGTAAACACTAGTCTCGTTTGCAGAAAAGTATTCTTCAAAAACGTTTAAAATCATGTAATCATTACACACATTCCGTTGTTTTCCTCAACAGGTTAACGATTTTTCTCAGCCACTGTAAGTGTATCTACCGAATGTGGTTATTTTTGAAATTTCGACTCTACTACATCCGAGCAATTGCAAAAAAGCAAACGCAGAACTGAACGATTAGGTGTCAACTATCTAATTATTTCGTGAGACCAGATCACTAACCTCTTGCTGGTATTGCTGTTTGGAGGATGTCCTCTTGGATCGGCTGCGAATCCAGTTCATGCTGATAGGAATCGAACGCACCTTTAGCTGAGAGCAGTTGTCACTACTACCACCACCACCACCAACGTCAACGAAGCCGACGCCAGCGGACGGCGGACAGCAGAATTTGACTTTAACGACCGACCGGTAATGTCACAGGACTGGTGGGTGCGCGCAAGCGAAAACGTCGCAAATTTTGGAAGTTACGGCGCGTACATACACGGTGCGAGATTGATTCCGACGATGAGCTTGAGCGAAGCGACAGAGACATCGAGTAACCACCTCACGATGAGTTCGACGAGATCGAGTGTGATTTGCGCGCGCAATTGGTTTACTTTGAAAAAGAAAAAGACCGCGGGCGTAAGATGAGTGGCGGAGCGGTTCTTCACGTTGGTGAAGATCGTTTCTCGCGATTTTTTTTTCTTGGTTCAACAAAAGCCAAAAATAAATTTTGAAAATCTCGTGATAAACAAAAAATATATATGCGACAGCGTCTCGTCGATGATCCAACAGTAATTACAATATGGTTGTTTGGGCAAAATCAAAAACGTCAATTTCAAACGAATTGTTTGATGGGAGGCATATGGTAGCGGATCTGGTGGGTGCAAGTAGAACTAACGCTTGTTCTGGGTTATAGTGTTCCAAAACGAGGGCAAACATTTTTACATTGATTTTTTTATGTAAGTCAATTCAAAAGTAGAAGAGCCCCATCAGCCCTGATATAATATGAGAGTAATAGCGACTGCTTGGATATAGAGAATGAAAAAGTAGCTAAAAGAGCCGTATGCTTGCAGCGGCTATATATCGGAATGCGATTTGGAACTGAAAACAGAACGAAAAAGACTTTGCGCTACCAAAGTTGTGAATGTGTTGTTATACAAGTAAGGAATATTACGTAAAATTATTCCTCCTTATTAAGCCAAGAACGGAGAATGTTTTCATAATAGTCAATGCAAGCTTTGCGGTCGTTGAACCTCAATTTACTACCAATTGTTACTCCTGCACCATTTGGCAAAGATTAGTTATAGTTTGAAATATTTTGCGTTTCGGATTCTCCTCTTTAGTAACTAGCACCAGACTTTGGGCTAGTTAGACAATAAATCTAAACTAGCACCAAAGCTGGCACTTTTTAGACGCTTGAGGGTTCTTATATAATTGTGACAAAAAGTTCCTAATGTTTAATAATTGTTTTTAAAGCAGTAAAATGACTTTGACATGTGCGCTATTCTGCAAAATGTTTATTAAGGTTTCATCTATAAAATAAAAATTTTCGAGTGGAAGGTGTCAAAAATGGCTTTCAACATGGTGGCTTTCTCGCAACAAGATTTTTCGAATTTGCGGGTATTCTCGTTTTTGAACCATTCAACCAATCAACTTCGGGTTTTGCCCGCCTAAAAGAAGACAACATTCTCGGGCGCTGTAACCTATAAAATCGCAATATTTTTATCATTACCGATTTTTTACAGCTGGAGAGCAAACGTTTCTACAGTCCCGGTGTTTGACCCTTGCATTAGACATTGCGATCAACCGTGAGTTTGACGTTTAGTGGTATATGAATACACAGATCGTCATATAGTCGTCCTAGTAGTCATCAATTAGTTTTTCATCATCAATGTGTCTAAAATAGATTTATTTGCAAAAAAATAAAACCTGCGTTACGAGAATATGTGACACTTTCGATGGCCACTTGCTTTTCCAAGAATTTAAATACTTATTCTGATAGTTTGAACAATTTTTTCATGGCGGTGGTTTGTATGGGTTCTCGTTAATACATATTTCCAGAAAGAGAACTGCCTTGTTGTAGACTGAATGCACGGCTTTTGTACTATCGACAATAAAATAATCCTAGACACTTCCCACTCCCTTTTATTTACTTCTATGCAAATTAATGCTTCAAAGTACCTTCCTCTGTATCATTCATGAAAAGCATTCTCTCTCTCACACTCTGTTGCTCTCTCTGTTTAAGGGGCTTGAAAGCACATGTGACCTTATAGCAGTTAACTATTTCCAATTACGGGTATAGCGTAGTTGCTCACCTGGGTTCGATTCCCAACCCCCTACACATGGATAGAGATTTTTCTAACCCGAAAAGAGGCGAATGACCGTAAGGTTAAAACCTCTATAATAAAAAAAGTTCTACACATAAGTGTTTGTTCATTCTAATATTTTTGAAAATTCCTTTACGAATGTCGTGCAATATTATCAATTCAAGCAAACTTTTTGCGCAAGAACCTTGTATTAAGCACCTGTTTGTATTAAGCCTTCCCATATGCCACAAAATAAATATTTTTTTCCGAAATCTGTGATCAAAAAGACATCTTACAATTTCAAAACAAAAGAGACCTCAATGCGCCGAAGATGGGCATTCAACGTATAAAGATTGTAAATGGCCAGAGATATTACCCGAATTAAGTCACGACCCTCATCCATCCCCTTATACGAAGGTTTGTTGTTACCTCTGGAATTCCTAAACTTACAAAGTTCCACGAAATTTGCTATTTTTTGTGCGTCTTCTGACAAGAAATACTGAAAAGTTCGTTGAAGCTTGGGCGATATTTTATAAATATGACCTTCTAATGCCTAAAGTAACCGTCTTCTCATTACCATTCTAATCTAAGTGTCCGCCTCCTCATTACTCCGATTGGAGCAATGCGAAAGAACTCAAACTAAGGTAATCTGCTACTATTTTTCAGATAAAGTACTCAGGAAGGTGGAATCGAACACACACGAAGCTGGCCATCAAACGAAACACTGTTTCTGTCGTTAATCCGTCGACGGACCAGTGCCAATACTCGCGTTTTTCAGCTTTCATTTGCGTTTCTAGCGTCGCGTATATTCGAAACAACTCGGGCGATTCGACGTTCAAAAGGTCCTTATAGAACCCTTTTGCGTACAATTCCACGCAATCTCTACTTACCACGCAGTGGAAGACTTTTCACGGTTGTTCGCGCCGGTACTCATTTCATTGTAATGTGTAAAACCTGCAAAAACACTTGCTAGTTTCTAAGATTTCCGGGACCAGGAACCATATACTTCGGTTTATAACAGCACCCTTCTAGGGATACTCAGGCCGTTATGACGAAGCTCAGGAGAGAAAATGATTTTCTCCTCTTCTTTTATAGGGACATTAGAAAGTGTTCCCACAATGGGATGGTCAGACTCTTTAGTTAACGAGGAAGCGTAGTAATTAGTCGCGGCCGGTGGCGTAGCGCTCTTGAGGATTTCTTCTTGGAGCTCCTTAATAGAGTGATTCATTTTTTCCCACACATTTTATATGCGGGATATGTCGAGAGATCATGCGGATTCTCTCCAACACTAGGAAGACTTTTCGTGATTCTTCTTTATTTTCCACGCCGTGTTTAGTTTCTACAAAAGGTAGCTGTGGACCTAATTGCCTGCATCGACAGCAGATCATGTCTGTAACACAAAAAGCGAAGAGGAAGAAGAGCCGTTCAAAAGAACAAAATTTGTAAGAGAAGATCCGGCGAAACGCTCGAAATGAGGCTGATTGAAAATTATTTTTCTTATACTTCTCGTTTTTTGCTGACCGCAATTGCTTGCAAACATCAGAATTTTTAGTGACCGCAGAAACAGGTTCTTGGTGGAGCCAATACCATACATCGCGATCAATGTCCCTGATGGTGACTACACCATCAATCCCTACTTCCTGGGCGGATACGTAGACAAGATACTTCTTCGAACATGGCCGAGTGTTATGTAGTTAGATTACGAGTAGATTGATGATGTTAAATGGCATATCTTTGGTCCGTAATGGATCAGCCAGGGGCCGGTTATATTAGATGGGTATAATTCGCATCGAAAAGAAAAGTCATCTGCATTATTTGTGCCATCGGAAAAAGTATCCAAATCAACCTCCTTTGAGCTTGAGGGGATGCCGTTCGTCGGAGATACCGTCCCATTATCCATTACTATCATGCGGGCTTCAGTACTCGCGAAAAGAATGCAGTAATTGGTATTTAGTTGTGGAACATTTGTAGTATCAGTAATCAACAAACACATTTTCGCTGAACCGTCGGTCATACAGCCCTTGAATAAAGGGTGTTTTCAAATAGCCACCAGGTATTATCCGGAAGTTTTCATTTTCACTTTCAGACGGCATGTCTGAACTGTCGTCACTAGGGGTAGAAATCACTCACATCACAAAAGTGTTCCGCCGATCCTGGCAAACAATGGTTATCAAATTCGTCGAATTTGTTTTATTCATTTGCTTTATTTGAATCATTTTTGTCTTCAATTTGATTCCACATACTCGTTTCCAGTTTATCAATTTGATGGAATTTATTCGTTTTGTTTATTTTATGCCCTGTGAATACTGAACTAGTTTTAAATATATGATCTTTTCATTTTAATCATTTTTCCCATGTTCATTTTATTCAATTTGTTTATAAAGGAATTTTTTTTGCTAAAATGGGTGACAATTTTAGGTTACTGACGGCCAACCGAAGTCTCGTTTGGCACATTGTCCGCCATAGATGGTTTCGGAAGTGCCCGGGAAAAGTGGCCATCTTTCAAAATTAACAAGCTCACATCAGTTTCCCGCAAATGGTTGAGCCGATTTCCACAAACTTAGTCCCAAATGATAGCTATATTATCCCCTCAGATGTCTAAAAAATTCGCATGAAACGCTTATATGGTTCCAGAAATATAGACTGAACCGTCTGATCACATACCAAATACCCGTATAAACCGAAACTAATTTTTTTTTGCAAGTGGAGGACCCGAAATTTTATGTTATTGTAATGTATTTAATTTAATTTATTTTATTTGTTCAATTCTTTGGATTAATTCTGATCACTTCATTCATTGTATGCCTTTATTTGCTGTTTTCATTTTATGCGTTTTATCCACTTTTTCAGTTCATGCATTTTATTCAGTTTCTTCATTTTAATATTCTTACTAATTTTTTTCCTTTCATTTATTCATTTCAATAATTTCATCGAAATTACTACTTCGACGTATATTGATTTATTCCATTAATCTTTATTAACGTTGTTTAACTTTTCATTTTAATCATTGTATTTATTTTATTCTGTTTATTTTTTCTTCTTTTTATTCAATTTATTATGTTCATTTTTCATTTTATTTATTAATTGATTTGATTAATTTTGTCCGGATTATTTATATATCTTTTTTTTTTAATCTAAAGCTTTATTTGAAACGGCTCAATGCGTTAACACAACTGAGCCGTGGGTCTTTTAATGTTTTTACAATAAGTAACATAAAAAATGCTAAGAATGTCGGTCTGCAACATCTTGTTGACGCAGTTTGCTGCTGCGTGTTGAGATCCTTTTCCTTTGCGGTGAAGCCGCTTGGGGGTCATTCAGTCTGCCTTCTCTCGCGTTATCGTTCCCGTCCATGTCATCATCGGTGCTGCTTTCTTATTGTTCACGATCAGAGGTTCTTATCTGTTTCTTGTTATTACGGGTCGCTGTTGTAAATCCGTCTTCATCGGTATTTGCTTCTTTATTTGGTCGTTGTACCTGCATTATTGGTTAATTGGATCGTTGTTTTTGGTTTATCTGAAGGTGTCGGTGGCTGCTTTTTAGAGTTGGCTGTAGTAGATGAGTTTTGACTAGTTACTTCGGCGTATACTTTTTCCGTACTGGGCTGTATGGTTACAGAATTGGCATGTTGGGGTCTGCCCGGGATATGTGATTCGCGTTGTTTGCTTATAGGTCACGCCATCCTTCGGTGTTTTGCATTCGATGACATGATTCGTTTGATGAAATCTTCCATAGTGCGCGGGACCAAATCATGGATACGCACGTCCACCATGTCGTTTTCCACATGCATTGATTCTGGTGTTATTAAATTCGACCTCGTGTTGCATGTTGTTCTGTGCAATGAAGTTCTCTGACTGTGCTAAACTTCTAAACGTGATTAAAACACAGTTTTTAACGTGGTGCAGCTGAATATACGTAACTACAGCGAGATTAAGCTCCATTTTAACTTTAACTAACTGTTCCACCTCCTGAACTGTGAGTCTAACACGAGTTTTATTCAAGTCGATCGAAATCGTGTTATCCTGCAGCACGGGCACTTTTGTTTCATTTGGTTTCATCATCTTCACTCCGCAGCCGGGGGCAACGATACAATTTGTTTGTGCACTGATATAGAACAAAAGCTGGCTTGATTCACTGGTACCTATAGCCTGCTATAGTGTAGCGATTTTTTGCTTCAGCTTTGTGCGAGGTCAGAAGATAGACTGATTATTTATTTATTTGATTTATTTTGTTATTTATTTATTCTGCTTATTTTGTTAATTTCGTTTAATTTTTAAAATTAATTAATGTTTATTAATTTCATCCATTGTATTCATCTTAGTCATTTTATTCTTTTAAATCATTTCGTTTATCTTTTGGTTTTATTTATTGTATTAAACTCGTCCATTTAATTTATTTCATTATTTTAATTCATTTAAGAAAAGTTTTGTGCATTTTATTATTTTATTCGTTCATTTATTTATATACTTTAAATAATATAATTAATTTGATAAATTTAATTCATATAATTCAAGTCACTAATTTAAAGAAATTCATTTAATTAATTTAATACATTTTATTCATTTCATTCTTTTCTTCAGCTCATACATTTTATGCTCCTTCTCCATTTATAGATAGTAATAATTCTGGTCAGTCATTTGTATTTTTCGTTTCATCCAATTTGTTAATTTGACTCAATTGAATTTTTTCTATTAACTTTTTTTAACATTTAATCAGCAGAATTAATTTGATTTATTCATCCGGTTTGGCTTAACACCTCGGTGCGTGGATGTTTGAGTGGAGAAAAGGGGTTGATTTGGAAATATGTTATCGCTTGCACATAAACCTCTTAATTTTTAATAGTACGTATGTAACTTATATCATCATTTCATTTTGGCATATTGTCAATTATACTACGTTTACACTGTGAGTTAAAACGTGTTTTAACGCTATCTTGATGACATTTTTCTTGTTCCTAATTATTAAAACGTGTTTTAACTCTGTAGTGTGAACGTAGTATTATATTATCATATCATTTATTTATTAGCGTATCGTCATATTACCGTATAGCCCTATTGTAATACAATATTATAATTTTAATATTGTATTATCATATTATTATTAGTAGAGCACCATAATTCTATTTCATCATTTTATTCCATATTATCATTTTTTTCATTTTAGCACATTGGCAAAGTAACATATTATCACATTGGTACATTGTCGTATAATCATATCGTTTTTATCATGTCAAAATATGTTCACTTCATCAAATGGATTATCAAAGTGTTATTGTAGCATTATCATATCATCGTATGGTTATATTATCATAGCATATAATCATATCAGTCTGACATATTACCATTTATCATAACATCGTATTATTAACGTTCTACCATATTATACTGACATTAGTTATTAAATTCACTATATCCACTATATGCTTTACATTGTATTCATTGTTTTCTCATCAAGCTAAAAAAAATTGCGTGATAAATTTGTTTAATTCGTTATTATTCGTATTATATTTTATAAAAATGTTATATTTATTACATTCATTATTTTCATTATATACAAATTAAATATCATTTGATTGGGATGGAGCATCAGGGTATCATTCAAGTTACAACTTGGACTAGATGTAGTGGCTCGCCAGCTTCTAGTCACAAGATAAGAATACTCTCACTGATCGTACAATACTTCGGAATCATGCTGTTGTTGTTAATGTTCTTATCTGGCAAGCGGTAATAGGATTGACCCGCCCTTCTCACACAAACCATCAGACAGTGCCTTACCAAGTATTGGAAATTGCGTTTTTCAAATGGCTGGATCTTATCATTGAAAGGAGATTCTTCGCCCCTTCGGATTGCGCATAAATGACTCTGTTTCTGGATCCGCTCCTTTTTGGCCCTTCATATAGCGATAATGTGAATGCCATTTGATAACATAATTTTATCCTTGCTGTTAAAAGCATTTGCAGCCACTGGAGTATTCCATGCACTGATGGTGGATTCCTATATCATCACCACCACCATCATCATCATCAGAATTAATTTGATTTATTCATTTTGTTAATTTGATTTAAACGTGATACCGGAACGGTCAATGAGCAGGCGTACAGGAAAAAATGCCTCCAAAAGCGTCTACTGCCACTTCTGAGATGGCTCTACGCTTTTCTGGTCAAATTTAACCTCGTGTCATTACTCGAAATATGTTCTGAAGCGGATCAAGGGCAAAGATCCAGCTAAAGGATCTTAATCCCTCGAATACCCCGGAATTGCTGCTAATAGAAAAATACTGGGTCATCTTGAAGCAGGAAGTGAAATCGATAGCGGAAATGAAAAAGAAATGGATCTTCACGCAAAATCAAGTCGCCCGAACGATGTACAAGAAGATACGATACTGCTATGAAATTGAATAAAAAAAAAGCATGGAAAAAATTAGAAATATGCTTTATTTTATTATTAAATAGCAATATGCTGTATTTTGTCCCCGAAAAGTATGAAAGCGATGGTGAATTTTGGCGAACGTTTTCTTGTCATGTCATTTGATTCCGTACACCCTTTAATGCGAACGTTTGAAATTCTCTATGTATGAGGATTTCATTAGCACAAACGCTGTGATTTCAAGCGATTGTTTTGTAAGCTGATTTCAAATTAATTTCTAAAAAGCACAATAAATGAGAATGGCCCGTGCGCACGGGGGGGGGGGGGGGGGGGGGGTTGGGGGTTCAACCCCCCCCCCCCCCCCCTCCCATGATCGTTTTGAATTACTTTTAAAAATTCATTATCTTCCTGTCCAGGAAAATAAATATACTGCAAACCGTTTGGACACATAAAATGTCATTTGAGTTCGGTCATTTTAGAAACAAGTCAATGAAGAAACCAAGAACGAAATTTTGGGAGGGTTTTTGGAAATGGATGTATGTCAAGTTGGACGGCTTCTCTGAAGGATCGTTTAACGTACCGACAAGCTTCGATATTAGCAAAAGTAGTGAGTAGACAGCAGATGCGGGTCAGAGGGCTAGCAACGGCAGTTAAGGAGGAAAAACATGAAGTTGGAGAAAATCGGGATATTGTTGTCTAGAAAATTTTCACCGCCGAAGATTATTCCGTTACAGTGGCAGCGAAATGGATCGCGAAAATTGGCATCGGTATAGGGTGAAATACTGCCGCCAAGAAGTTCTCAGCACCAGCTAGCAGATAAATAGGAACGACTGGCACCAAGAAGGATAAGAAACCCGGCGAAGGTGGTTGTAAACAGATGTAAATCCTTATGGTCGACACCCCCGGATCGGTTCATGTCTCAACAGGGTACGATATTTGCAGCAGACCTGAGCAGGTGAGATATATCGCAAAGGTTTGACAGCAAGTAAGGAAAAATAGCTATGGATAAAAACATGACGATTCACACAAAACAAAATAAGCAAGAACACAATCCTTACTAAAGCAGTACTTAACGGTTGCCCCGGATGGATGAGGATTACGAGATACAAGAGGTTTAAGTTTAGTCGGTTGGCTTAACAACTACTACAAACCAATCCGAATCCACCACGAGCCAGCATTCAACGCACAGCGGTCGGAAATGCCAAAAACGTCACTAGAGGCCAAATTATTGAATATATTCATAGGGTATCTTTGAAGGAATTGATCGTAAGAATATTCCCCACAACCTGATAAAAATTAAATTGAGGCATGGCTTACTATGATTGCAATAGAAAAATTAACTTTTTTTATTGACGAAGTAGAAAGTTGGTGTCTTCGACAAAGTTTTAGGAATGCTCATAATGAAGAATTTTGTTGAACAACTTGAGCTTGTAGGACTTAATGTTATCGATTTTTAAAGCGTTTTCTAAGGCAAACCCCTCAAATTTAGCTATTTAATATAGCTTTCTTCGCTGTGACTTTTCGTGCATACGATGTTCCAGACAAATATTCAGGTATTAACACCACATAATATTGTTGAAAACTGCATATAAAAATTTGTAAAAATACTCATTCATTTTAGAGTTATTGAAGAATGTTAATTTTTTTTACACCTACTTCAACTGCGTATAAGAGAGAAAGGTGCAAACCAAAATGGACGAGCAGGCACTATTTTCAATGTCCGGACTACGCATAGTAAAGGTAAGAAGGTTTTAAGCTCATTTTGTAATGTTTTTACTTGGGTATTTTTACTTACAGTCTTCAACAATATTATACGGTTTTAATGCCTCCATATTTGTCTAGAGCATGGTTTGCACGAAAAGTCACAGTGGAAAAAGTTATATTAAAAAAAAACTAAATTTGAGGGTGTTACCATAGAAAACGCTTTACAAATCGATAACATCAAATCCTACAAGTTCAACTAGTTCAACAAATTCTTTATTACGAGCATTTCTAAAACTTTGTCGAAGACACCAACTTTCTACCTCGTCAGCATAAAAAGTTCATTTTTTTAATTTAATCGTAGTAAGCCATGCCTAATTTTAATTATTATCAGGTTGTGGGGAATATTCTTACGAACAATTCGTCCAAAGATACCCTGTGAATATATACGATGGTTTGGCCTCTAGTGAATTAAGTTCGCGTTTTTGGGGTTCCGACCACTATGCAGCGGTGTCTTTTGATGACTTCTTCTCGATAACAAACATTTACCTAATTTTGTTGAGCAGAGTCGTTTGGTTCACAAGACTAGGTCCAGGCCTCTGATAAAATCTTCAAAGTTTGAGGGTTTCTGTACGTTTCTTTTAAAATAAACTTCAAAGTTTGAAGGTTTCTTTTAAAATAAACGTTAAAAAATCAACCTCCCCCCCTTGCGAATTTTCTGCGCACGGGACTGGTTTATCGAACATAAATATCAAAATCACCCCGTTTTACGGCATTCAATATTGAAACTTCGTGTCCATGAGGCTCTAACTGTTCGCTTTGCTCTAATTCGGACTCTTGTCTGTTACCCATAACGCCCGCTCACAACGACGATACTGTTGCTGACCACCGTTATAGAATAGATGGACAAATCAACAAGTGTGCTGGTATCTACAATTTGCGCTATAGAAAGTGGACAAACAAATACAGAAAAAAATAGCCGGTGTAGGCGGGACAAGCTAGTAGATGCAACAGGTGGCGTTATTGCGAAAGACTGGTTGTCGGGTAGTGAGGGTTAAAAAAAAAAATCATAACTGTTGATCACTTGAAATCATTTTAACCCTTTCATGCCCAACTTTTTTCTAGCGCATGTAGGGTTTCAAAACTATTTTTCCTTGAAAACGGTGGGGCCAAGAAACTCGAAAAACTTTTTTTCATAAAGGTAGGTGCTTTCCTTGCAGTGCTAGAAGCTGCTCAATTTTTACCTTCCAATGGTCAATACAATTCTCCTAGAGTATTTACAGTAGTCCAACTGCGTGGAAAACGTAGCCAAAAAAGTCTAAATTGATAAGTTTTATCAGTTTTCACTAATATTGCAACATAACGAAGTTGTATGAATAATTCATTTTCCGTCCTAAACGTAAACGGTCCCTGGCAGCACTGCTCTATCGGAGTTCAATCAGACTAATTGCAATAACTTCAGTTTTAGAGCTGCTCCTTATAACTGTTAATACTCAAATCAAAGACAATAGTCACATTTATTAGCCTTACTTGTTTTTGTGAGCAAATCTTGCCTCAATCAAAAGTTATAGCTATTTAAAAACGTTGTTGTCCACAAACAACATGGGCATGAATGGGTTAAATATTTTACAATACAATACCATTTATATCGCGGGCACTCACGAACCTTCAGATTCTATTATCATGACATCACTACATCAGCAGAACCGGCGTTGTAGGAGTCCTCAAGACTACGCGCGCGAGTAGTAAGCTGGCGCGGTGATCGTCAGTGTGGAAATGAATAATCACGCGGGACACTCTTTTCGATGTGTGCTTGTAAATAAATACCAACAAATTTTGCTGCTCTTGGAGAGTGGTAGTGATCACGGTTGTTTTTCGTTTCACAAAAAAAACCGGACAACGAAACAGTATGTGCGTTAGTCTGCACGCATGTGGATCGGAAATGTGGATTCGTTTGTTAAAAACCATAATTCCTGCCAATTGCGAGTAACATAAGAGGTATGTAAGAAAATAAATTACAGTATAAAATAATTATTAAAAATAATTGAAATAATTATCTTTTTGGGCCAACGGCTAACGACAAATTTTATCACATATAAGAGTTGTTTTAATATGTATTCAAATTCACGTTTAGTATGTTGAATCAAACACTCACAGATCACAGATTCTGCTGTGATTGATAAAGAACTTATCGAATCATAACATAACAAATAGTAACTATTTGAAATATTGAGACTTTTCTATGTTCTACCAATTTCACTATAAAATCTGGAATTCAACATGATAAGCGATAATTTAAATAACAAATCAGCTGTTTTATGTGATGAAATATATCGTTAGCATTGTCCAAAAAGAGCCTTGTGCGTCTGGTGTAATGCGTCGTCACAACATACACATGTATTACGTGGTAGTGAACGTATCTTTGAAAACAATTATTTCATCACCCAGTAATATAAGCAGGTTTATGTGGGTTATTTTGTTGTTGCTGTTTTATCCTCGGTACGCACGTTTACCTGTTCCAATTCACTAACCACTACCATACACACCGTAGGCTATCGTATAAAACTAAGCCCGCCTAACACCCAGTCAACACTCAGTTAGAACAGGTCGAGTGGAAGGAGATCAATCAATCACATCGAAAAAATGTTCATCAACATGAACCGATTAGTCGGTTCGCTAGCTATTATCACATTCTTCACCGTCCCACTACCGCATGGAGCAGATTCGGCGAAAATTTTGTGTTTCTTCCCAACCGCCAGCAAGTCGCACGTTCTCGGCACGCAGATGCTGCTAAAGAACTTGGCTAACCGAGGACACGAGGTAAGGGATTAATTCTGATATGTAGTTGATCGAAATTGAAAATTGTTCGCTTTTATTCCAGGTCACCATGGTTAGTGCGTTCCCGCTGTCGAAGCCGTTGAAAAATTACCGAGATATCTATGTACCGATAGAGGATGCTTTCGGAGCGATGATGGCTAATTTCATGAAAGGTGGCAGCCGAAATATGATAAAAATTATGCCCAACATTACGCAAGCATCGTTGGACTACACCAACTACACTCTGAACTCGCCGCAGTTCCAGCAGCTCATTAGAGAGGAGCATTTCGATGTGGCCATCCTGGGGTTTTTTATGAATGATTTCATCTTCGGACTAGGTGCCCTGTTGCGGTGTCCGACAATCGTATACTTTTCGGCCGGTATTAGCCAGCTCGTAAATGTGGTTGGAAATCCACAGGAAATCGCTTCCGTTCCCCATCTGTTGCTGGGGAACAAAAATCCCATGACATTTCTGGATCGAGTTAAAAACACTCTGTTCAGCGTAGTGGAAGTCGCGCTGATCGCATACGTTCACCACAAATCTAAACATTACTACTAGTGAGTGGGGAATCTCCTAAAGCTAAAACCGCTCCATAACCAATTTCTTCACTTTCAGTTATAATTTCCCATCGGAAAAAGGATTCCCTTCATACGAGGAAGCTAAAGTGAACACTTCTCTGCTGATGTACAACTCGTACTTCACTCAAACTGTGCCTCGTCCGCTGCTACCGAACGCGGTGGAAGTTGGCGGACTACAAATCAAATCCAAACCGGACCCTCTACCGACGGATGTTCAAGCCTGGCTAGATGGTGCCGACGAGCACGGAGCTATCTTTTTCAGCTTCGGATCCAATCTGAAAAGTTCCACACTCCGATCGGACCGATTGGAAGCTATTATCGGAGCACTAGGAAGCTTGCAACAGCGAGTAATCTGGAAGTGGGATACTGAGCACATGCCCGGGAAACCCGCAAATGTCATGATTGGCAAGTGGCTTCCACAGGACGACATCCTGGCCCACCGGAATCTGAAACTGTTCATCACTCACGGTGGTCTGGGAAGCATAACGGAGGCGATGTACCATGGTGTCCCGATCGTTGGGATTCCCATGTTTGGCGATCAGGACAATAACGTGGCCCAGGTCGTTGCCGAAGGGTGGGGTGAATCGGTTTCGTTTGACGATATGACGGAGATGAGTTTGGCGGCTGCCATCACCAAGGTGCTTTCCGATCCGAAATATGCCGAGAATGTGGCACACATCTCGGAACCGTTTCGGGATCGACCTCAGAGCGCACTGGATCTGGCCACCTTCTGGGTGGAGTATGTGGTGCGGCACAAGGGGGCTAGGCATCTGCACTATCAAGGGGCGGATTTGAATTTCCTGCAGCGGAATTTGATCGATGTGATGGCGTTTTTGGGAGCGGTTTTGTATGCTGTTTGCAAGCTTTTGGGCGTTTTGGTGCGGAAATGTGTGTGCGGTGGGAAGGAGAAACCGAAGCAAAGAAAGACGAAGAAACATTAGCTAGTTATAGGTACATATAGACAATGTTATGTGAGTGCGAAATAAATTCAAGGTCGTAGAGAGCATTTATGCTTTATTTATAGTAGAATGTTTTTCAAAGAGAAGAACATCTTGGCGTTCTACATAACGTTTAACCCACAAATAGGCAAGCTAACATCGTGATTGCGAGAAGCATCGCTCCTAAGATCTATTGAAATCTAAAACCTTTTTTGTCTTTTTATCAGTAAAATAATTGGAAATCCAAAATGCTCGAACAATTTTTCTATTTCTAATTATGAGTTCATCAAAACTCAAGAATAGAAATCCTCCATGCTTTGATGCTCATTGTCTTTTTTGGATTGAAAGATCAATTAAAAAGTGTCTTCTTTTCTGGACAATTCGTTGTTAGAATACTGAAACTGTTCGTTTTTTGCCTTTCTCATATAGAAAGGTTATGCAATCACTCTAAAAATCGTCAAGTTAATCCCGGCCCGGAGGGCCAGGAGTCATAAACCATTCGACTCAGCTCGTCGAGATCGCAAAATGTCTGTATGTATGTATGTGTGTATGTGGAAAAAAATGTCACCTCTGTTTCTCAGAGATTACTGGACCGATTTGCACAAACTTGAAAGGTACAATCTTCCCATCGGCTGCTATTGAATTTTTTATTGATTGGACTTCCGGTTCCAGAGTTACGGGTTAAAGAGTGCGTCCACACAGCAAATTCCCATATAAACTGAAATGAAAAATTCTCAAAGGGGGGAGTAAGGGAAAATTTCAAAATCGAATTTGCATTTCTGATGCCAAATGACTTTAAAATTCATGAAACGTTGAGAATTGATGAAATCTAAAAAAAAGCCATGGAATCGTAGTTTGGACAAATGAGAAAGGCACAATTCCACCACTAGGTGGATTAAAACAGGTTTTACGCTACGGAAACAGGACCGTGAAAAAATGACGACGGTCCCTATTATTTAATTTTATTTATTATTAAGGCTTTAACCTCATGCGTCATCTTGAAAATAATATACATTTCAAAGATACAACTCAAAGTAGATATTAAAATAAATAAATCGCATATTATTTCTGGTGACTTTCGTTAAAACACTGCTTTCCCGCTTTTTGTGTTAATTTTGTTTCTTCGTGATGAGCAGTGCCGCTTGCTGATCATTCCGTCTGCCTTCCCCCTCGCTTGTGTTTGTGTACATTTCGTCGACGCTAGAGCATTGATTTTCGCTGTTACATGTTTGGCGCTTTTTGTGTTTTCGAGTGACTCTGGTATAGCTGTCTTCTTTCTTAATTATTGTTAATTATTGGCTTGGAGATACCGTGGATATTGTTTGCTCGGCATTTATTTTGTTGACCGGCTGTCTGTGGTGCATTAGCAGATGCCGTAGGCTGTTTGGTGGTGATGGTTGTATAGACGTATTTTCTTTAGCTGTTTTGGCGGTCCCAATTCATCTCAACTTCTCTATTAATCGCTCATTTTCTGTTGCCTCAAATTCAAACAAGGAATACTGCAACACAATTTCATAGAATAAACCGTTTAAGTAGTGAAATAAATTCCTTAGAGTTTTTTCAAAGTTTTACCATTTATCACATACTTCAAATGGGCGACGCAAACTAAAAATTGTCGAAAATAAAGCTCTCAAAGCATTTTACCAACTTCTTACTTTGAAATTAACGACGTGTACTCCGCACATACCAACACTTTTCACATAATTTGCTATTTAACCCCCTTTGTTGGTCGTCAAATGGTGAGATAACAACTCACATGTCTCCTATCTCACACCTAAACGTGAGTCGAACTCTGTTAAAGGCATTTGGTCCTTAGACCGGCGACGACTGGGTGCTATCCGCCTTCTGCCGATAGTAGCAGAATGAGAGGGTGCGAACAGATCTAGGCGTGAAAACACTACCGTAGAAAACATTTGTACAGTGACTTTCAGCACGATAAGTCGATCTTTTCAGTCCGTGTAGTATAACGCTATAAAGAATAGTGCTAATCCGGTTTCAAGGTTATGTTGTGCGTTCTCCGCTTCTACGAGGTCTTGTCATTTTTTATCCTCATTTGTGTGTGCACGTTAACCATTATTTGACCAGCAGAGCAGTAACAGTGTTTCGATTTTTATGAGCTGCATGGATACCGCTATCCAAGATAAGTATCGCTATTCTATTACATCCCCCATTCCCGTCTCCCATACCAACGTGCGCTGGGCGATAGGCCAGTGCAAAATTGACTTCCCCTCACAATGGCTCGCCTCAAAGTGAGATAGATGGCGAAATAAAATCGATTCCACGACTGGAATTGTACCTAACGGGTGTTCAATAATAAATAATAAAAAATGAGATTTTTTTTATTTTATATTGTAGTCATGTAGTTAAAAACAAAAAAAACTTTCAACGAACTCAACTTAACTTAGTCGCGATGCTCTCACAAGACGCTGAACGGCACTGACGTCCATATTCTGGATCCTGCTGGTCAACTGCTTCGTATCCTTGGCCCGCAAATTATTTTTGTACACTAGGGCACTGAAGGAGCTGAAAAAATCCACAATGGGACTGCACTGGGGCAAGTTGGTCGGGTTCCTTTCTTTCGGCACGTACGGTATCTTTTTCTGCTCAAGATACTCCAGCGTCTTCTTGGCGTAATGGGAAGACGCCTTGTTCGGCCAGAAGACGTACTTCGCATCCGCATGATGTTGCTTTTAGAACGGCAGAAGAAGACACTCCTCCTGGTACGCTCGTTGATTGATGGCCAGACCGCTCGGCTTGTACCACGGCTTTGAAATCCCTCTGTTCGATATGGCGATGTACAGCCCATGTACAGCAGTGATATTTTCGGCTGGCGTCACGCAAACTCGTTCCGTCCTTGTTGTCAGCTTTTTCAACTTCTTCTTTTTCGTCATTATCTTCACCGGACGGCCGCTGCCGGTCTTCCGCTCCACGCTCAGAGATGCCAGCATCCGGTAAACTGTACTCACGGGCACGTTTTCGTCTCGAAAGTGGTTTACCCTAAACTTTTTTCCACGATGATCATGCGTTTCGTAAAACCATACAACTCGCTCGCGGAGTGTTTGCTGTTTCGACGCCATCTCCGATTGAACTGACAGCATCCAAGCGAAAAGAAACATGCCACCCATTTCTAGGGAGTCCAAAGAGCAATTCTCTTGGACAGAAAAAAATTACGCTCTTTACTTTAATTACAGAAAGGTATTGAAATCATTCTCATTTTTTATTGAACACCCGTTATCCTTCTCCACCGGGCCCTTCGTGATCTTTTCACGGGCCAAAGATAACAAATGTTTGAATCTATTGCAGATTACAGAGCGATATACGTCCTTTGCAGAAATAGTGAGAAATCGCCCTGATAACCTTCGAGTGGTGGTAAATAGCTTGAAGCAGGCAATTGATATTGCTGGCTACGGGCTTTTTACGAGGGAGTACAGAGTATATATACCAGCTAATTGAGTTGAAATTGACGGGGTTGGCTGTTTCAAAATCCTCACGCTGCAATGAATGAAGATACTGGACTGCAAACGTTTGCATTCAGCATCAGTCGCAGCTGACGGGAAGAGAACATATGTTAACTCAGACACTTATCGGGTGACCTTGGCCTTGGGGTGGTCTGCTCTTTCTAACTATCTCCTGTTTGACATGTTTAATTTAATAATTTGTTTCATGGTACCACACAGTGTTGTAACAGAGGACGACAAAACCAAATCTGCGCGAGAATTTGCGCTGTTCTCAAACCAATAAATATTACCTAAACATCTTCAAAACTTGTAATAGTTTTCTTTTGGAATTCTAAAAAATTTCTCATGTGAATGGACAATATCTGAATCTTTTATTAGTAGGCTAAACAAATCGTGTCTTGTTACTTGAAAATATTCTTGGCGTTCAGAGTTATTACAAAGTTACAACAACCCAAAATAATTGCGACAAAATGTTATAATTGTTATATTAGTAAGTAATTTGTATCGAATCTGACCCCCATTAGTGAGAATGCAAATCAAATTCATTGGAAAAAGCTATCCGTCATAATGCAGAATAAGGGTGATTACCTAAAACAACAATACATGGGCGACGAAAATTCTGATTGCCTTCTTCTTACCGCATCACCTAATCGTGCATCCACATGCACCTCATTCGACTATTGAATGATGAATGAAGCACATAATACAAAAATGCATATGCGACTTATATAACACTCACTATTCGATTACTTAAGATACTTAGTTATTTAATACCAAATTGGTGATTAGCGCAAATATAATGTATTTCCGTTCAGTACAATAAAATTTACTATCGTTTAAAATTTTCGAAAGGTGCCTCTACATTGAAATGTAAATCGTAGTTACGATTACGATGGAAAACTTCGATCAGATTTCCCAAAGTTACTAGTAATGATTGCATACTTTTTAATAAATTCATGGTTATTACAGCTGCTTTGCTTGCGCAGAAATCCATACACTTAAAACACATATTAAACTTTAAGTGAAGTTTCTCAATCAAACGACCAAAAAGTAAGCAAAATTTTGAATTTTTTTGTGGACCAATGAAATGTGGCCGGATGAATGTGGGTTTTCTTTCGAGAGGCCAAAAGATGAAGACTTTAAATTGAACCGTTTTCAAATGAGAAAAAGGTTTGAGAAACCACGTTTTAAGATAAATGTGTTCAAAGTTTTGAGAACACTTTCGATAAATTATCCGTGGACATAGCAGGTTACGAATTTGAAGTCAGTTTTTCCAAATTCAAAATGGCCGATCCAATATGGCGGATCCCCACTAAAAATAAGTGGTATTTTATCCAAAACCGAGAAAAAAGATTTAGTAATTTATAAACACGAAATTGAGTTAATATTTAGCAAAATAAAAAATAAATCATAATGGCGATTCCAATATGGCGGACTAACACATGACTAACAATTTCGACCAAAATTTTTCGTTTTTACCGTTTTCTGTGATTGTTTGATAACTCACGATTAGACTGCGATGCCTCTATAGATCAAGCCGTGAAATATGTACAGTGCTCCGCGAAGCATTCTGGGAACGTGCATAATGCCATGAAAAGGTTTCTACTTGAGGCGTGTCTCGAGCCGAGAGCACCCCATGGCGACTTCGAACAATGGCCTGTAGAAACTTTTTTAAAGCACCCGTTTAACATAATATAGTAGACACTTATACCTTTCAAAAATGCAAAGAAAAAATCTAATTTTTGAAAATAGCTGTAACTTAAGTTGTTGTGCTCCGATCTTGATGAAACTTTTAGATTTTTTTTTAAAGTTCAAACCAAGCCTCGGAATGGAGCCCTATATCGTCAATTATGGTTGAAGGTTGTTTGTATAGAAACTGACTAAAAAAGAATGCTAATCAATGTAGTCAGCGGTGAATCGGTCTTCGAATAAATTACAAATATTATCAAGCAAGTAAACAACCCATCTAAAGCCACGAGCTACAAACAGTGGCCAGAAACCAGGTTCGTAGTTAAGCTGTTCGATGAGGTGCTCATGAAAATCGATGGATGTATTTTGATTGACGGTGAAACCTATGAGACAGATGATTTCAAACGAATTCCGCGGCTTGATTATTTTGTGGAAAGGTTTACGAAAAAAATATGATTTGGCAAGGGATCTGTTCCTGTGGCAAAAAACCCTGAATTTTCATGACAGAGAAAAGAGTTTTGAAGTAAATGAAGCTCCTCAATAAACGGATGTTACTCTTTATTAAGACCCATGATGCTGAGATACATTTTGGACAGACTTAGCCAGCTTCCATTACAGCAAGAACGAGTTATAATGATACGATAATGGAGTCTAGTTCATCCCAAAAGAGTAAAATCCATCGAATTGTCTCCACCTCCGTTCAATAGCAAAGTATTGGGCAATAATGAAGCGGAAATTGAAGGTGAAGAGCACAGTCTCGAGTGATATTGGGAGGGTGAAGAATAATTAGTCGAATCAGTAAGCCAAGATTGTCACTGAAGAAGCTGAGCGCCAGATAAAGAGGGACATCATTAGAAAAGTGCGTGAATTTCTTCGAAATAACGATCAATGATTTACTTTATTTATATTCCCAAAATAAAATGTTATTACGTTTGTTTCATCCTTAGAAAATCATTGAATTGAAAGAAAGATTAAGTAAAGGCACGCATTTGAAAGTTGCAAAGCTTTTATTGTTATTTACAGGGTTTGAAATTTTCTCTTTCGTGAGCAGGCGATATGTCTACTGTAGAAGAAAAAGCTGTGCGTTAAACTGCTTGCCATGAAAATGAGTGTCAATTTCAAAATCTGGTTGATTGCCAAGAAAATCGAAATCTACCGACCATAGCTGCAGATTCCTTGCCAAATCAACAGCTTATTATTTTCTGGGGACATCTCAGCGACCCCTGGCAATGTGAAACGTCTGTCTCGGAAGCTGTTCCAAATCCAATTTGATGCAAGTTTAATCGTTCATCCGTTTGATTTGATGCGCACCTGATCATACAGTTTTCGGGCCCGCATCCGGCCCTGAACGCTATCCGAATGCGCATATCTCGAACTGTACAGGCCATACTTGGTTGACCACAACCAAGTCCGACGCCTTCATTGCACCTTCCGGGAAGTAGACGTTCCTTGAATTGTTTCAGAACTGCACAGATGGTGGTTTGGCTATTTTCAATTCATTTGCGATCCTACATCCCAACCATGTCGCAGAGCATTAGATGCACCAATATATTGTAATTCATATTTTAACATCATAAGATGAATTTTAATTTCTAAAATCATACCTGGAACCTTGTTCAGCTATCGCCCTAAATAATTGCAAAGCAAAATAACGGGGTCTCCGTAGGATTTTTTATTGCAATAACTCGCTTCTTTGAGGGATTAATGGATTAGTGAGTGATAAACTAACAGATTAGGAGAATACACCAAATTTCTCGTAGAATAGAAAGCAAGAAAAATAGTGCTTGCATCTCTTTGAAAAATTTCCCTAGAATCTCAAGCCCTATCTCGAACCATAAAAAAGTTCAATTTCAAATCTGGCTAAAATTAGAATTACCCTAGCTGTTATTTAAACGAAAAAAATTAATTTTGCAAAGTACAACAACTTTCCTAAACAGACTATAAGGGAAAATTATTCAGCTGTAATAAGAAGTTGAAATACCTGCTGAATTCACATTCTGGACCCCTGTGCAATATCGTTTTAGTGGTGAGAATGCGATTGGATCAACGCATTCCTTCGTTCCTGATCGTGGAATACAAAACAAAATTCGATACTATTACACAAACCACTCTTTGCACATATAAAGGACAAATTGATTCGTGTCAGTTTTGTAAAGTCAGGCAACACATTACGAATAATAATGCTAAGAAACCGTTAAGGAAACTCATCCACGGAAATCAAATCCAACGTACAGTCTACAATATCATTACGTGAACCAGAAACGGTAGCCAAATTTGTGGCTTTGTGAATATCGGCACCGTGAAGCTAGCACAATGCACTGTGTTATATAAACGAAAGATAAAATATTATCTGTAATTCAAAAATGACAAAAGCATCAATAAATTGTATGCAACCTCTATTTATTCCCTAAAAAAATGGAAGGATCAATTTGCGCATAACGAACACAACATCTGACTTAGAAAAGTTGGATTTTAATGTTTCGTGTTCCACTCGTCAGTAACTGAAACCAACTTGCTGTCAGTTAGACGATATATCCAAACTAACATCAAATTGGCACTAGTTAGACACAAAACCCAAACAGCTCACACAACATATGCCTGAAGCAACTGGCTGGTACCGAGTGATGTCTCGATTAGCCAAGCACAGAAGCGCTGGGTCGCCGACGAGTATAGGGAAACGAACTGCCTTTTGGTATGAGAGCCAAACTCCTGCGGGTATGCAACCTATTTTTCCCTAAAAGAAAAAAATGTTTGGATCAATTTGCGCACAGGGTATCTGACTTCGAAAACTCAACTGGTGCCAATTTGGTGGTAGTTCGAATATAGCTTCTAACTAGCAGCAAGTTGGTGTCAGTTACTGACGAGTGCAACACGAAACATTAAAATCAATAAATAATCCAACATTTAACAGATTCATAGCGATATACAAACGAAAAAGTATGGATTTTTCTTTCTTTTTTATATTAGCGACATGGCAGTTGAACGAATTGTAATGCTTAATACATCAAAAACAACTTAATCTCTCAACTCAACTCATCAAGTAAAAGTATCACAAGATGGCAAATATTTCCAGTTTTCTACTGTGGTTTTTACTAGAAGCTGAACTGAGTCAGTTTAGAACCCCAACTGCTGCCGAAATGCCATTCAATTTCGACCGCAATACTAAAAAAAGTCATAAAATTAAACTCAATTTATCCGAGTTCATGAAACCATCCAGGACAAAACAGAGTTCCACCAGCAAAATATCTGATTAGTTATATAACTGCTACCAGTATCTTTCAGACAAGTCTATATCAAGGAAAAAATAATAATAATTTGATAATTAATCATAGATGATGAAACACATACAAACGTAAAACCTCGATGACCAGTGGTAATGTCACACGAGCAGCTGCCAATGTATTAGTACACGAATCACACTGTTCGCTTCGAAAACATCTCCACTGGACGCTGCCGGTACCGGTTGATAACATTCACTCCACCGCCAGCAGTGAAGAACGTCAACGGCAACCAGTGATGAAGGTCGTTCAATTTTTATTGTCCGCCCTCTGTGCGCTAGCCGTGCCATTTTGCGCAGCTGGTTCCAAAATTCTGTGCGTCTATCCAAGTCCGGTTCGCTCACATGTTTTGATCGGTCAAGCTCTGATGAAAGGTTTAGCTGAACGAGGTCACCAGGTATTCTTCAGATTTTGCATGCCCTGTTCCAAAATTTTACTAACCTATGCAACCAATAATCGTAGGTCACGATGGTCAGTCCGTTCAAACTGACCCAACCATTACCGCCGAACTATCGGGAAGTGATAATGCCAACCGACGACCTGGTCAGCAAGAGGGCGAAAGGCTTCCTCTTGAAACCAACCAATCAGTGGATATCGACGCCTCAATTGTTTATCGGAACGTTGCATACCGCCAACAATACGCTAAACGATCCGAAGTTTTTGGCCCTCAAATCCGAACAGTTTGATGTGGTGATTGTGGGACTGATTATGCCGGACTTTATACTCGGCTTGGGAGCCCACTTTGGAGCTCCTACGGTGGTACTTTTCTCAGCCGGTCTTTCCTCGATGACCGCCGATTTGGTGGGAAATCCGTTGGGCGTGGCTGCCGTGCCGCACATGATAATGGGAAAGGTGCCGCAAATGGACTTCCTGAATCGACTT
>NW_026683710.1:0-25000 GCF_030247195.1 Topomyia yanbarensis | reverse complement strand
TGAATGAAACGAAATGTTTTGTTTATTTTAATAAACCTTTGTGTATATTACGACCGATTTCGTTGGTTTCACGGATTCATTTCGTTCATCATAGAAAAGTTTTCGTATTTATTAGCATATTTTTTCATTCGATCTTTTGGGATCAATGTTTGACTACACCGATTTCTTTTAATTTAAAAAAAATCGATCTGGCCAAATCGATTTTATTGTGGTATGAAGAAATGATCGTTTGATGAACGAAAGTTTTCGTAAATGCTACTTATTTAGTGTACATTGAACGAATGTTATCGTTGATAGCGACATTATTTTTCGTGAATGAAGCGAATAGTTTCGTTTATGTATATTACGAACGATTTCGTTGGTCACACGAATTCATTTCGTTCATCTTAGAAAAGTTTTCGTATTCATTGGAATTTTTTTTTTAATCGATCTTTTAGGATCGATTTGGAAAAATCGATTTTATTCCAACCCGCTCGCCTCTATAGAGGACTAGAAAGATTGTGGTGTGAAGTAATGGCCGCTTGATGAACGAAAGTTGTCGTAAATTTTACTTATTTAGTGTACACTGCACGAATGTTATCGTTGATAACGACATTATTTTTCGTGAATGAAATGAAATGTTTTGTTTATTTTCGTATTCATTGCCATATTTTTTTTCATTCGATCTTTTGGGATCGATATGTGACAACACCGATTTTTTTATTTAAAAAACCGATCTGGCAAAATCGATTTGGTATGAAGAAATGGCCACTTGATGAACGAAAATTTTCGTAATATTTACTTCTTTAGTGTACATTGCACGATTATTGTCGTTGATAACGGCATTATTTTGGTAAATGAAACGAAATGATTCGTTTATTTTAATAAATGTTTGCGTATATACGGACGATTTTGTTGGTTGCACGAATTCATTTCGTTTGTTTTAGAAAAGTTTTCGCATTTAGTACCATATTTTTTCAATCGTTCTTTTAGGATCACAACAATGATCCATGACAACGATTTTTTTTAACTGGCGAAATCGATTTTATTTCAACCTGCTCACCTCTATTGAGGACTAGAAAGATTGTGGTGTGAAGTAATGGCCACTTGATGTACGAAAGTTTTCGTGAATTTTACAAATTTAGTGTACATTGCACGAATGTTATTGTTGAAAACAGCAATATTTTTCCGGAATGAAACGAAATGTTTCGTTTATTTTAATAAACGGTTGTGTATATTACGAACGATTTTGTCGGTCGCACGAATTCATTTCGTTCATCTTAGAAAAGTTTTCGTGTTTAATAGCATATTATTTTTACATGGCTCCAGAAGAGAAAAACTCAAACTTCTTCATGCAAAACCAACGAGCAGTTCGCGATGGCTCAGCTGGATCCGTTCTGCTCCGGATTATGGATCAACTGGAAGCGAAAGAGGTTCCTGAAACTGGAGGACACGGATACGGTTACTAAATAGTCAGACCGAGATCGTCGTGATGATCAACAATTATTGACCCATATTCTACCTCTTTTTTGACGTTGACAGATTGACGAATGGTGCTCGTAAATATTACGAAGACTTTCGTATATAGCAGTGAACAATTCGTTTGCCTAATGAAGCCGTTTCGTAATAAGCCAACGAAAGTCGTTTCGTAGTTTTCACGAAAAACTCGTAATAAAAAATAAGTGTTTCAATTGAACTACGAATGATTCATCATATGTACGAAAAATTCGGATATTTTATGAAAATTTTCTGTACGAATCTAATTTGCAGCGATTTACGAATATATTCTATCAGTGCGGTGGTCCTCTACGGCCACGAGACCTGGACTATGCTCGTGGAGAACCAACGCGCCCTTGGAGTTTTTGAAAGAACGAAAGGTGTTGCATACCATCTATGGTGACGTGCAGATGGAAAACGGAACGTGGCGCAGGCGAATGAACCATGAGTTGCATCAGCTGCTGGAAGAACCATCCATAGCGCATACCGCAAAAATAGGACGTTTGAGGTGGGCTGGACACGTCGCACAGTGGCTGGAGGCTGGCCAAAACCTCAAAAATTTATTTTTGAAATATTGATATTTTATATTTTTTCTAAATTTCTCATATATTGAATGATGTATATTCAAAATTTTATGATCATTGGATAAGAACACGATTTTTAACATGAGTTTAAACGTAACAAAGTCCGGACTTTTTATTGATTTTCATTTCCGAAACCACCATTGCTCTGTTCAATTCAAATGCATGTTGCTCGTTTGATTTTCGTTCGATTTTAGCACAACTAGTTTCATTGTGTAGAGGAACGAAAAAACTTGGTTAGTGAATAAAATACATTTGGTAAATTTGCTTGGAACTATGACTTTTTAGTTTAAATATGTTTGAGGTGGTCAGATCAAAAATACTTTTTTCACTAATGTATTCTGAACAAATTTCGGAATCATTTCGGAACGGTCACATAGTATACATTCTATGGGAAATTACCTCTACTTTTCGAATATCATGGTCTCGTACTGCGCCTAGGTGCGCAAAAAGTTTTAAGAAGGTTTTGAAGCTTTGTTGCTGATATGGAGGCGCATGGTGTTTTGTTTAAAATAGTTAGACAATCTACAGTAAACCAATATGTTATACAATGGATTTAAAGTAGTATTCTTCATTTTTTATGATATTGCTGACATTGGTGAACAGTAACGGAAAATCTATCATGAAAACGGGATCATAGTTATAAGAAAGGTTCAATGACACTGTATGGAAAAATGCATTTAATATTTTACGACTTTTGACATCAAAAATGAGCTCAGCACCTCAAAATTAGCTTAAATTGTGATTTTCAGCCAAATTAGGTAACATTTGAGGTTTTGTCCGACTTTTGTTTGCGACGCACAGTGGCGGGTCTTCAGAGCAGTGGTGGTTTCGGAAATGAAAATCATTAAAAAGTCCGGACTTTGCTACGTTTAAACTCATGTTAAAAATCTTGTTCTTATCCAATGATCATAAAATTTTGAATATACATCATTCAATATATGAGAAATTTAGAAAAAATATAAAATATCAATATTTCAAAAATAAATTTTTGAGGTTTTGGCCAGCCTCCAGCCACTGTGCGTCGTAAGAATGTCGGACGACGACCCGGTGAAGATGGTTCTCGAGAGTGACGCTATAGGAACAAGAAGACGGGGCGCACAGCGATCACGGTGGATCGACCATGTAGAGGACGACCTGCGGACCTTTCGAAGACTGCGAGGCTAGCGACAAGCAGCAATGGACCGAGTGGAGTGGAGACGGCTTCTGCATTCAGCAAGAGACAATAAGGCTCTAGCCTGAACGCTAAGGTAAGTAAGTATGGATGTCGAAGTGCTCGACAAGCTTGTTGAAGCAAAGAACCATCGTTAAAATCAGACTATTGGCAGCGAAGCTGGTGTTACGCATTCCGATGTGTAGGGCGAAGAATTCAGGTTCGGGTGTACAGGTTCGTTTGTCCAAGAAGATCGGGTACATCGTACTCAGCCAACTTAAGCCTAGATAAGAAAATGGCCTGTAAAGCGTGTCTACGCTCGTGCAAAGTATGCAATCCTAACAGTCTGCAACGGTTCTTGTGTGATGGCAGGTTCAACAGATCATTCCAAGGCAATTGACGTATAAATTGGGGCTGGACAACTTCAATCCTTTCACTCCACGTTGCATGATAAGGGCACCCGACGGTTGTAATCTTAAAAGAAAGGCTAGCTAACCCACAAACGAAAAGCGAAGTAAAGTGCATCAGGAAAGAGTGAAATTTGTGCAGACTTACCGCTCAACCGTCGTGACTTCCTCACGTTCCTTTTCTGGGTACAAAGGTCCTGGTGTTCAGCCAGAACATATAATCATCTGCCACTTTCCAAACGATTCTGCTGCTCGCCATGGTTGACTATCCTCGAACATCCTCACAACACCTTCGATTTCCTAGCTAGTGTTTCACTTCCTCGCCCTCGCACTCCTAGCACCGGTTCTGGTACGAGTAAAACGGCACACACGATGATGCCAGTATATTTTGCAATTTCCACTAACAACGACATTCAACATAAGCTGTGTGTCACCGAATGGATCTTTTCCAACTGTTCGTTTGGCTTTCCGGAAAAACCAAGGGCACTAAACGGGATTGTTTCGAGATTTCAACCTCTGACAGGTTGTCCAAAACACACTCTCGGATTCACATAGAGTTTCACCAGTGCCTTTAGGCTGAATCTCGGTGGGCCGTCCGTCCGAGAAAACTAAGAAAACTTATGACCCATGCGGTTTTTTCCTTGACAGCTCCAGTGCTGCCGTCATCCTGTGACTGACAGCCCATCGTGGGTGGGATGCGTTCCCGCCCTCCTGTTTTTTCGACTGCGTGCTACATTCTCCCGTCTAACACCTCATTATTGCACTTATGTTTACCCTTTACCCACTTTAGACATAACACAATGTTTGCAAATTCCAACTGCGAGTGCACCAGTGAGCAAAATAAAGCTTTGAAACACAAAGGATCCCAAAATTCGCTGGAAATTTTCAACATGAACCCAGTAGACGGTTTGCTTTGTCAATGATTGCTGAGAGGTGTGATGAGTGTACGCTAGCCTTTCATCAAGAATAACGCCTAGATGTTTTAAGTGGTCAACGCATTGCAGCTGAGTTCCAGCAATGTAATAGTTGAAGTTAAGTATGTCCCTTGTACGATGAAAACTGATGACAAAACATTTCGCAACACTAAGAATCAACATGTTTCTTTGACACCAATTGTAAAATATATCAATAAGACACTGCACCTCACGGAAATTTGCTTCTTTCCTTACGACAAGAAATATTTTCAAGTCATCGGTGAAAATCTGTTTCCCTCCACACATTAGAACGAAGACCGCTTCATTCACGAACAATGAAAATAGTAACGGTCCTACTGTACTACCAGAGACTAATTGCTAAAACTTTTTCATATTGTGGTGAACTAATGATGGATGGATATTTATAAAGCGGGATAATAGTTATCCAAAGGAACGATCACACTGGAAACTTCACTCATAGAGCCCTCAGACAAAGCATTCTCATTGACGAAGACAAGGTCAAGAAAACGAGATTGATGGTTGGAAAGCGTGCTTACTTGATTTAATCCGTGAAGACATCCCATCCAGAAGTAAGCAGTTGGCTGGATATGTTGGCGAGGATAACGGGTTAGGGTAAGCGTATCCACGTCCAGAAGAACTCCCACATGAGTCCTGGTTGGTTGAAATCACCAAGGACTATCATCACTTCGTTTGCATCTGAGCAGAAGCGCGCTCTGTTGTTTATTATTAATCATACGATAGCCTGTCGGTTTAGTACTATAAATCAGGTCAAGGAGTCTAGAGTCTAGATTATATGACAACATACATTTTGGACATAAAAAATAAAAATTTGATTTATGAAATGCCACGTACACCTCACTTTGAAATTTTTAAGCTCATTTATAGGATTTTCGTATGAGACTGTTGTTCCGTATCCGCACGAAATTCTGCAGCAATCTTTTTGGACATATCATTTATTTGAGGCTAAGTTTGTGAAAAGTGGATCAACCATTTCTGAGGAAGTTTAATTTTGGAATATACCCGGACTTTGTTGTTAGACGTATCTAAAAAGACAGACATTTATATTGGGCTTAACATTTTGTTTTCATGTCTTCAATGCTCGGTAAATAGTTTTTACCGTAATCTGTTTTATATCTGGGATAAGACGTAGTTTCAAATTTGATATTTTCATAGTCTTGCTTGTTCGGAATCCAACTATTCAAAAACGCACCTTCAAATATTTAACCAACTTTATTTTCAACCACTCGCTTGTCCACTGCGCAACCGCCTAATTTTCCTGTAGCAATCGATCAGTTTGCCGGCAGTCTGCGATCCATCTTCCGATTGCCTAAAGTAGAATGCTGTAACTTCGGAAGTGAACACCACCTCCACGGCTCGGGCCCAGTCATGCAGTATTTCGTTGCTCAAAACTCCTTTATGTTTATCATACAGAAACTTTACAATTTCTTCACTTAGTATGCTCCGCTTGGTGGGCGTTAGGAATGTGCTCGTCTTTAAGCGATCGTGAAGACACACCTTAACAAGTGCGCGTAAATCGGCTGCTGTTTTGAGATCTTGCTCGGAAAAATCAACCAGAGGATCAATCATGACTTTAGGCTGTGGATTTTTGGTGCAATGTACGTTCAGAGTCGACGAGTCGTCATTCTGTTTTGGCGTAAAATTATGATGTAGAACCTCCACTACATGCTCGTCGTCATCGGTAACTTCGATTTTGATGTCAACGGAGATGTCCTCTTCCTTAGCCTTTTCCTCCTCCTAAAACAGTAACATATTGACTTTAGACTTTCTGTATGAGTAACTGACTTGAGATTATTACCACACTTTCTGTTTTAACTTCTACGGGAGATTCAGACGAAGCTTCATTTTGAACAGTATCGGTCGACTGTTTCACAACAGGCTGGACATCGCTTACCAGTGCATCACGATATTCTTGGTAGGCTTTTTTGAAAATTGCTCTTTTACCTAATTTAGGTATTAGTTCCCGAATAATATCGTCCGACAGACATTTGAACGCCTTCTCGTTAACTTCCTCAACTAGAATCGAAAATTATTATTTTTTGTTTTAGATTATAAGAATTCACTTACTTTCAAATCTGGTTATCAAATCCTCCAGCTCCCAAAGTTTGAGGAACGATTTTACATATTCATCCATCTTAAAGATACGTAAAATTTTAAAACTGGTACAAGTGCTGTGAACAAAATGTCATAATAAAATAAGGATGAAGGATCTGCAGGATCAAAGATTACCCGCCTGATTTATTCGACCAGAGATGCCAGATATTTTTTCAAATGCTTCTAATAAAATTTTAATTATTGTTTGATAATTACGACATTCCAGGAAGAAAAATTGACATTGAAGATGTTGATCAAGAAATACCTATAATTATGTACAATATTAGTACATTACTTGACAAACATATGATTACGGCTTAAAAGCCAACTGTCAAAATTCTCTATGAAAGGAAATTCCGGATGAACCGTTACTCGTCAATCACATATGTTGGTAGTAATCAAAAGAAAAAAAGTTTTCTCTTTCAATAACTGCTATGAACTGTGTTTAGCCAGTAACGGAATGTCCGGACTTTCCTTTCAAAGATAGTTTTGACAGTTGGCTTTTAAGTCGTAATCATATGTTTGTCGAGAATATACTTGATTTGCTCAGGATAAGTAGAAAGAATTTATGATGGATGCATATAAAGTTATTTAAGCTGTGATTTAATACCAATGTTACCAAATGCTTTTATTTTCAAAAACTTAAAAATTTTGGATATCTGCAAACTAAATAAAACATCTGAAAATATCTGAGATATAGAAAGAGTGTTTATGCAAATCTGGCATCTCTGTATTCGACAGACCGTTTCAAGGAGAACGATGTAAACAAAAGGCGCTCAACTTCAGGTACGTGTTCTTATAAATCTTGAGCGTTTTTTCAAAACGTCATATCTGCAATGAGTTACTCTGTTTACTTTCTCTTTCGATTTTTACGGTGTCACTATAACACTTTTCACTTATTTTACAAATTTTTAGCATCTCAGGTAACTGCGTAGCCTTTATTTGCTTTGTTCACATTTCTCGACAAACATATAATTACGGCTTAAAAGCCAACTGTCAAAAAATTCTCTTTGAAAGGAAATTCCGAACAAACTGTTACTGGCTAACATAGCGGTTTCTCTTTCGTGAACTGCTGTACACTGTGTTCGACGGTGGTTTTAAGCCGAACTGTAAAAAATTATCAACAATTTTTTCTCCCTGTATGCAGAAAAATGAGAAAATCTCGACAAACACATGATTACGGCCTAAAAGCCAACTGTCAAAATCCACTTTGAATGGAAATTCCGGACAAACCGTTACGCGCCAATCACAGATCTTTATAGTAAGCAAAAGAGAACAGTTTTCTCTTTCATAAACTGTTGTGAACTGTGTTCGGCTAGTAACGGTTTGTCCGGAATTTCCATTCAAAGTGGATTTTGACAGTTGGCTTTTAGGCCGTAATCATATGTTTGTCGAGAAATATACGACACCGGCCTTGTAACAAAATAATCTGGCAATTCTGCACCTTACTTAAACCATCATGAGTGGCGCTTCTATCGTGGAACACTCAGTAACTCAATAAACTAGCCATAAAAAGAGCGAGAGAGAGTGAGTGCGATAAACCGGCATCTGAAAAGCAAGCAAATACTACCCAGCTTCACAGTGGTTTTCATTCCGTCGAAAGTGATGTGAAACGTCAAACGTAAATGTTTCCGTGAGGGAGAAGTGCACAGTGCATTTTGCAAGTGAAACGTAAAATATGGATAGCTTTGTTCAAAATAATCTGCTGAAATGGAATCTGGGTGATCTAGTGGAACGATTTCGTGGTAAGATGTCTATCCTCGGATAATATGTTCCTTTTTTATGATCTAGAATTAGTGGTGTACAGTGGGTAATGTACGTAATGCACGCTTAATACTTAGGTACTCGTTACGACATAAAACAAGTTTGCTCGTTTTCGACGGAATCAGGAATGAGACAAATAGATGTAGATCATTCAATTGGACCTGAATCGATTATATACATAATGAGTTTTCGCCATTATGACGTTTTGCGACCAAAATAGTACAAGATAGAACTATAAATTAGTTAAAATATATTTTTTTCCGATTTTTAAGCAGAACAATGAAATATGTTTTTTCTCCAGAATTTTACTTTATTCTCAAAATAATTCGGTATATTGCAATACCGGTTTTTTTTTTAGTTTTGATTACAGGACATTAGAGCTATTTGCCTTTCTAGCAGAGCGTTGATGGTAAATCGATTACCCCCGGGTAATAGATTTAACATCTACGCTATACCACGCCCTGTAGTCATTATACAAGTAATAAATAACACCTACTGTTATCCTATGTACTCGGTAGATCTAAAACCAAACATTCGAAATTTCTAATGTTTTCTTAAAATTGACAGAAAACATGTACACGTCCTTTAGATCCTTTTTTCGGATCACTGTTGAATCAAAGGTGATTGGTTTCACATACCATTTGTCAAATATGAGCTTTTTCCGAAAACTAGTTCACTCACAAGAGTTTTCAAGTTTGTATGTGAAAATATATGTGAAATAGGCAAAAGAAACAATAAATTTAGTAAAAAATGCCATCCCGTTTTCTGCAGATATATAGCTTAAGGTGTAAGGATCATTATTGCAAATTGATCCGATTCTCCAGTGAAAAGTTTTTATTTCAGAGTTTCCATATATATATTACTATAGAAACTTGAAACCTCGTGTGGGTGAACTAAAACTATCGGAAACATCTCATATTTTGCATATGATTTGTGCATCCAATCACTGTTTTAATTGACAGTGTGTTGAAGACATGTCTTCACATCTGGCATCACCGCTGGTATGAATTGCAGCCCAGTTACCGAATGCCCAGTTTAAAACTAGCCCATTTAAAGAACGACCAATTACCGAAAGATTGCTCTATTCTGATTATTCTTGTTTTCCATGATTGTGGAAACTAGAGATACTTCATGAATGTAAATTGGCACATCGAAAGCTATCATAAGCTTTGCATGTGATTTCTCTAGAGTTGCCACCGCTCCGGGTTTGATCCCGGGACTTCAGTTTTTGGGAGCAATCTTCGGGCCTCCGGTTTTTACATCGATCTCTCCGGGCTTAATGGGAAGAAGCAAAATTTCAACTTTTTTTTAATAAATTGATACTTAGTAAAATATTTAACAAGTCTAAGTTTACTATTACTCTGATTCAAATTTATTTTGCCCGACTAACCCTTCGTGTCAAGGTGGCGAAGATGAGTTCACCAAATATTGCTGAATTCGTTCGCAAAACAATGAAAATGAAAAACAAATCAAATTTACTTCAAATTAAGGAAAGTAATATTTCGCTATATGCTACAATAGAAATTTTGCATCCCACTAAGTCGCTCAAACTGGTGTAAAAATGTTATTTTGCTGCAATCTTACCAAATCACCACTTTTGATGCCGCTTATCTGCAGCTTACCTTGGTATGGCGAATTTTCTCTAATCCAACTGGCTAGGTAACATCAAATGATTTTTTCCGGCCTGTTGCTGCTCCTTCAACGACCCTTAACTAGGTTAGGGAGATGAGTTTTGCTTCTTTGGTGGGGCCTCCGGTGATGAATATTCGCCACCACATAGTGCTTCCCACATGATACCGTTCTCTTTTTCTTGTGAGTTGTAGAGGAGAGTAATGCTCATTCGACTTATTATCCACAGCGAGAGTAGCTGGTGCGTTTTATTCTTGACACTTAGCCGGGGAAGTGACATACTATACCTGATTAAACCGACAATAGCGTTCTCAAACGTAAAAAATACAGCTTTATTTTAAAGTCATGGAAGATTGATGTGCTCTAATATTTGCAAAAACATAAGACTCTATTGTGTGATTGCGAGATAATTCTGGTAATTTTCTAATCAACCAGTGCTAAATGCATGACGACTTAAACAAGGAATACTTGTCTCTTTTTTGGTCAATAGGTAATAAAAGCAATTAAAGGGCTGTAAAATGTCGAGCAATCGCTTTGATTCAAATTTCTGTCTAGATCCACACAAAGTCCACCACCCCTCAGGTCAGTGAAAATTTTCGGGTCAAAGCCTCTCCATAATTCCCCTCACAAAACCTTCATGCTCGTTTCGTTGCACTTTTTGACAGTGGATACGGTCTGTCCCCAGGAATGATCTTTAGAAGGGCAGCCCTTCCATCGAAACATAACATTTTTTACATTCTGATTGATGTGGTTGACCTAAGAACGTTTACAATAACGCCAGAAATGGTCAGGTCGGCAGCATTAAAAATGAAAAATTAGTGCTCTCCTGGACCTGATGGTGTTCCTGCAGTAATATTTCGTCACTGTATTGCCGATTTAACAGAACCTCTGTGCTGTATTTTCAACCGTTTTTTGCCGAGGTGAAATTTCCCGACATTTGGAAACAATCCACAATGTTGCCTATCTTCAAAAACGGAGATCGACGAAACGTGAGGAATTATAGCCTGTCTGCTGCTTCAAAGATATTTGAAATCATAGTAAGCGCCACGATTCAAGAAAGCACTCGTAATTACATTTCATTCGAACAACATGGTTTCATACCTGGAAGATCTGTCTCGACAAATTTATTGGAGTTCACCTCGACATGCATCACACAGATTGAAAAGAGATCTCAGATTGACGCAATTTACACTGACTTGAAAGCTGCTTTTGACAAAATCGACCATCGAATACTTCTTTGCAAACTGTCGCGTCTCGGAGCTCCGGTACAATTGGTGGCTTGGCTAAACTCGTATTTAACCCTTTCATGCCCAACTTTTTTCTAGTGCATGTGGGGTTTCAAAATTATTTTTCCTTGAAAACGGTGGGGTCAAGAAACACGAAAAGTCTATTTGCATAAAGGTGCTTCCATGGCAGTGCTAGAATCTGGTTTAACCTTTTAATGCTTAATACAATTAACCTAGAATAATTACAATAGTCCAATTACGTGGAAAACGTAGCCAACGACAGTCTAAATTGATAAGTTTTATCAGTTTTCAATAATATTGCACCATAACGAAGATATATGAAAAAATCATTTTCCGTTGTCAACGTAAACTGTCCCTGGCAGCACTGCTCCATCGGAATCCAATCAGACTAATTGCAATAACTTCAGTTCTAGAGCTAATCATTGTAACTGCTAATACTCAAATTAAAGGCAATAATCACATAAATGAGCCTGGGGCATGAATGGGTTAATTGGCAGAGTATTACGTGTAAAGGTGGGCTCCAGTTTTTCGACTGCATTTTCCAACGCGTCTGAAGTTCCTCAAGGTAGTAACCTCAGTCCATGTTGTTTCTTCTGTTCTTCAACGATGTAACACTGTTCCTGCGGGGCGGCTGTTAGCTAGTTTATGCTGATGATCTAAAACTATATTTTGTTGTACATTCGATCGAGGACTGCGAACGTCTTCAAGCACTACTGGATTTGTTCGTTTTATGGTGTCAGAAAAACAAACTAGTTGTAAGTATCCGCAAATGTGTGGTGATTACATTCCATCGTATTGCAACACCGATTGTATTCGACTACCGCATTGACGGTGTTTCACTGACCAGAGTCGAGCAAGTTCAGGATATAGGCGCGCTGTTGGATTCTAAGTTATCAATTGAGGCACATCGGTCAGCCGTTATTTCAAAAGCTACTCGTATTGCCTGAAAGAACTTTACTTTTCTTTAGTCCGTCCTATACTGGAAACTGCTTCTGTTGTTTGGTGTCCACATCAGACGTCTTGGTGCCTGAGGGTTGAACGCATACAGAAACGATTCATTCGTTTAGCGTTGAAAAACCTGCCATGGCGTGATCCTTTGAATCTGCCTCCGTATCCTGATCGATGTCGATTATTAGGACTTGACACGCTGCAACGATGTAGGAAGACCCAACAAGCATTATTCGTTGGAAAGCTGCTGAATGGAGAAATTGACGCACCGCATCTATTGTCATTAATGGACTTTCGAACACCATCCAGATCGTCTCGTAGTACAACGCTGTTGCATCCAAAATTCCACAGAACATCATTCGGATACAATGAACCGCTCACATCGTGTATCCGCATATTCGCTTTAGTAGAGGATTTGTTCGATTTTGGAGAAAATTCTAGTCGGTTTGCAAATAGAATTGGTAGCTCTAGACTAATTTAAGTTTAAGTTTTGACATTTTAGCATATTCATTAAGACTACGTGTCAGATGATAAATTGAAATACAAATACAAATTAATATCTGGGACAGTATTTGTCGATAGATGTTTCCTTTTTTTCTGTTCATCCTATCGTTCGTCTCACATAGCCTTTCTTTTTGCCTCATATAGTTTAAATGGACTGACTGCATTTCACAGTACTCCCTGGCTGCATTTGCCGTTCCATTTTTTTGCTATTTGCATGTCTCGTCTCACATTAATATTTAAAAAAATTAAATAGTTGAAACGTGCTATAGCACGATTATTCCGTTAAACTGGAAATGTTTTCTTGAGGTTCCCAATTTTTAATATTTTTTAAATTTTTTGTTCATAATATATGATGCTCTAAATTTAAAAATTTATCCGCCGCGTAGAGAAATATACCGACACAAAATTTCCTGGCAACTATGCGCCATAAACTATTCTGAGTGACGCTTCTTTCATCGAACACTCAGTAACTCAATAAATTTATTTTTTTTTGCGTGTAAATATGAGCGCGAGAGTGTGTCTTGTGCTGTGTGCGAAATCCTGCAACTGAAAAGCAAGCAAACACTACACAGCTTCACAGTAATTTCTATTTCGTCGAAAGTGATGTGAGACGTCAAACGTAAATGTTTACGTGCGAGAAAGTACACTAATTTGTAATTTGCTGTATTATTTCCAAAAGAAACGAAAAGTATGGATAGCTTTGTGAAAAATAATCTGCTGAAGTGGAATCTGGGTGATCTGGTGGAACGCTTTTGTGGTAAATATATCTGTCGTTACAATACATTATTTTTTTTTTTTTGACGGTGAACAGTGATGTACTAGGTACACGGTTAATTTCAGCTACTCATTACAACAACAAAAAAACTCGTTTTTGAGTAGCTGCGGTTTTTGTCAGAAATCTCATCAATTTCGCTCGGGTGCTCTAATAAGCCTTTCTATTTCCGTTAAAAAAGAAACGGTTCCGATTTATTTCGTGAGGAAAATAAAACACACTATTTTTATAGTAAACGGCAAGTTACGGTTACTAGCCTAACCGGCCCAGCCCTTCATTTACTAGGTAAATTGGGACCTATCTCGAATGCAACATTTTGGCGATGTGTCGCCGTCTTTGATTTGATTATCTTTCGCGATTATCTAACGTGGCGGTTCATGTTTGTTGATGTAATTATTAACGACACGTCAGGCAACCTTATCAATCCATAACGCGGGTGGCGTCGTAAAAACGTTGACTACAATCCATACATTCATTAAGATATAGTATTGGTAGGGTAAACACTATTGTGAATTGCTACTCGGGTGGCCTTCAACATTGCATTGCCACATCTAACCCTAAGATTTGCAATAGGATTCCATTCGTAGAAAACTTATATTACCTACATTATTCCACTTGTGTCGTTGAGAAGAAAATTAATTTAATAATTTAACTATCGCCAGATGAGGAAGTCAACGAGGAAGCATTTATGGTCCTTACCGAGGACATCATCAAGGAACTAATTCCGAAGCTGGGAAAACGTGCCATTTTCATCGCTAGATATACTGAACTCAAAAATTCGCTTGGTAACCAATTATCGCCAGCATGTAGTCAAGTCACTAAATCGGATGAGAAGAAGCCCGTTCGAACTGTAGAAATAGTCCCTGCACCGTCTTCAACTCAGCCTTATCAAAAGATGACAGTCGAGCGACTGGAGATGGAATGCGAGGTAGATGGTGAAGCTTATTTTTAACTGTCAGCCTCAATCATTTTAAATGTATCTTTTTCATTGAAGAATGACTATGACGATTATTTGCTGGATCCGGACGCGACGTCATATGCGCATGTCGAGGACGACAACGCCTGCGATCCTTTTTTCGAGGTCGAGATCGAAGGGGAACCGTCGGAGAAACGTTTCAAACTGGAGATCCAGCCGGAAGAACAAACAGACGTTACTGTTCATGGAAAGTCCAATGAATCGGATGAAGATTTCACAGGGTTCCCGGAAAAACCGGCAGACAATTCCACAGCAGAAAAACTGTCGGGAGCGGAGAAGCTTCGACGTCTTCTTGCTGAGTCGCCACTTAACCGAAACCTACTTGGACTAGAAACGTTGGACAACGTACAACGCATACAATTGACCAATGCGGTGGTGAATTACCTGGTTGTCAGTAGTCCGAATGGGAAGTATGTAACTTAAGTGTTGTCTAGTTGTCTGAAGAATTGAAAATGATTGCCTCACGTTGTCTATTTGTAGGGTATCTGCCAAAATGTTCGCGCACTGGGCAAAACTGATCGAGGAAGTATTCCCCTCTGAAACGGCACAATTGTACTATGGTTCATCTCACAAAGATGGTAGGAATGGAAGATTGATAGAACGGTACAGTTACTTACGCAGCTGCAAACCATCCGAGCTAGCGAAGCTGACAGAGCAACGGAAAGCTGCTTCGGTGGCAGAAAAATCTTTCGTGGATTTCGATACATATGGAGATGACTCGTCTACGGACTTCCCGTTTGATGATTCTGACAGTGAAATGAACGCTCTGGCTCAGTTGAAAAAAATTGTTTCATCCTGTTCTATCATGAAGAACACCCTGGCCGCACAATTTTTGACTCCTAATCAGCGAACTATTCTTTCAGCTAACATTATTAGCTATTTGATGTTCAAACACAATGGAGAGTATGCTAAACTTCAGATTATTCGTTAGTTTATCCAACTCATTTTTTTTCGTCATATTTTTCCAGCGCACCCATCGAGGACATGAAAAACTTCGCTGAAGCGATCGAAGTACTTTACCCAAAAGAGAACGCATCCATCTATTACCGTCGTCCGAAAAATCGTGGTCGTGTACATGGCAAACTTGCCGACCGTTTTGGATACGTCAAGGCTTCCATCACTCGAAGAGAACCACGGAGATTATTTGCTAAGAAATCGCCGATTTCAAAGTTGCAGGAGATGCACACCGTCGTCGAAGCAAAGCCCACATGGAACGAAATCTACGAGTTTCGAAAGAATATGACGCGGAAGCTGTCCCCTATCAAAATTTTGGAATTGTTTCCCGCTTTGAGTCAATCAGATGGATATTTATTGGTAACAAAGAGTCAGTTTATTCTTGCAGAAGAGACCAATGTTAATTTTTTTTTTAGTTTTTGGAGGATTTTAACCGCGAATACCCAGATACAGTGAATAATTTCAGTAAGCATTGGCCTACTTATGCCTCCAGCATTTTTCGTTATATTGAACAGAATAAGTTTATGGAAGGTGTAACTGAGTACAACATAGACAAATGTAAGTAACTCTGAAACGTAAGCTCACTGTAATTCAAATGCAATTCCCTTTTTTTCAGACGAAGAAGACATACAAACCTCGATGCTCATACTATTGCCGCTACTGTTCAAGCCACCGATACGCTCCGCCAAATACTGGAGCCCCACTCGGCTGGAAGTAGCGGACAGTTTCATCCTACACGCCAAAGTATTCCGCGATGCCGTCGATGCTCTGAGGCGGCGACGGAAAACTTTGGAGCGATACAAACTTCGCCTTACACCGGTGGTGGTTGCTATCGGGCCAACACTTTCCACCATCGAGTCCTGCTTCATTGTCATCCAGCACGTGTTCTACAAGTTCGAAAAGTTGCAAAAGGCGATTGAGGTGTGCATTAAGATCTACGCTACGCTCGGTGCGCGCTATCTGGATGAGGTGTCCGCACCGTGGGTGTTCGTTCAGCGTTTCGTGATGAAGGTGGAACTGCCTACGGACAATATTTCGTCGAAGATATTTGCTCTTCTGGAGGCAATGGATTTGCCGCTTCGATAGGATTTGATTTTAATTGTTGTGACAAAGGAAAATCAAATTTGTTTTGATTTGAATTACCGCGAATAAACGGTGTATTGAATCGGTGTATTGTTAAAAAGAGATAGACTGATTACACTCAAGTTTGAAGTGAAGTCAAAAATGAAAATACCATAAATTTAATATGTTCATTAAAGTAATCGATAAACATAGCTACTATAGATGCCAAAAAAAACAAGCAGGTTCTATCGATACTATAACAACAAACTTGAGGAAAAAATAAACAAAATCATTGAAATATGTACAGAGTATCTCGATGTATTGAAAAGTTTTCGAGTTATACGATTTTTTTTAATGAAAAAGGCCCTACATTGTACTCAAATAACACTTGAGTGGACAAAACGGGTATGTAAGGTATGCACACTACGTTCGATGGATTATCCAAGACAGCCTTGGATCACATACATTTGGAGCAACAACAGATGTTGCTTGAAGCTGTTCTCAACACCTATTCGGTAAACTTCACGTCGCTACCCGCTTTACGGCTTGGCAAGGCTAAACTGGTGTCGAGGGTTAATTAACCATTTCAAGCCCAACCTTTTTCTAGTGCATGTAGGATTTCAAAACAATTTTTCCTTGAAAACGGTGGCGTCAAGAAATACAAAAAGCAGTCTTTTATAAAGATAGGAGCTTCCGTCGCAATGCTAGAAGCTGTTCAATTTTTACCTTCCAACGCTTAATACAATTCTCCTAGAATATTTACAACAGTCCACTTGCGTGGAAAACATAACCACAAGCACTCTAAATGGATAAGTTTTATCAGTTTTCAATTATATTGCAACACAACGAAGATATATAACAAATTCATTTTTCGTCAACTTAAAATGTCCCTGGCAGCACTGCTCCATTGGAATCCAATCAGACTAACTGCCATAACTTCAGTTCTAGAGCTGATCCTTGTAACTGTTAATACTCAAATGAAAGGCAATAATCACATTTATTAATCTTTCTTGTTTTTGTGAGCAAATCTTGCCTCAATCAAAAGTTATAGCTGTTTAAAAACGTTGTTGTCCACAAACAACATGGGCATCAATGAGTTAAGGTTGTCTGACGTATTCTTGATGGTCACATCAGCGCTAAGCTGGAATTTCATAGGAATCGAGTTTTAAGAGGGGATTAGACGCTTACTACCGTGAACTTTTTCTAAAACTTATTCTTGTGGCACCATCATTTTTTTCTAATATATTTGACACGGCTCAATGCCAAAACACTCTAGGTAGAGTGGTCATGAAGAAGAAGAAGACACATGACATATCCAAACGAACATGAAATTTGACGTATTTCTATTGTGAATATGTCAAATTTAATGCTCATTTGGATACGCCATGTGTCTTCTTCTTCCTCATGGCCACACTTTAACTAGAGTGCTTTACTCAATGCCCCTCTCGCAGGTTGATCGGATGGACGGTATTGTAAACATCATCAAGCCACAATAGATTCAATAGAGTTATCTAAGCATGAGGACCTTCGCTCTTTTTAGTTTCTATTGGCACCAAGTTCCACTACTAGAGTTTAATTTTTCTGTTCTATACCTTTCCTCTATTTATCAGCTCACAACCAACAGTAGGGTTGCCACCCCTCCGGTTTTGGTCCGTAGACTCCGGTTTTTGAGGGCGATCTCCGGACCTCCGTGTTTTACATCAATTTCTCCGGGCCCGGTTAAACAACATAATATAAACCATTTTAGTACTATTTTTTCAAAATGTTTGAAAAATGTAAGTAAGTGCTATTATTACTTCTAGGGTTAAGAGTTATTTGCTCGACTAACCCTTTGTTTCCAGGTGCCAAAAGCTATTTCGGAATTCGTATAAAAAACAAATCATTTTGTCCGTCATTTTAGAACAAAATATCCCGCGGTTTGCTAAAATTTATTATCTTACATCCCACAAAGTTGAGAGGCTTTAAATGGTTTAAAAAGGTTAAATTTCTTAAATTTCACCAAATCACCTAACACATGCTGATGTTCAATTCAACTGGCCGGGTCAGCACTTAAAGATTTCTTCTCGTGTTAACGTTCGCTGCTCCTTTTGCGGTCCTTAGATATTGGCTACGGAGGTTAGCTTTACTCCTTTGCTAAGATCTCCCTAGCGACTGTGGCGAAAACTGGATACTTCGCTCCCTACAAAGAATCTTGGAAGACACCGAAGTGTGATCCCAGGTAATGCTGATATCCTGCTTCTCTACTCTTCCTGTTCTCTGTTTTGGAGGGCAATCGTTCGGTCTATCCTCCACAGCGAGAGTTACTCGTGCTTTTGTATTTTTTGCGATTAGCCGGGGAAGTGAAATTCTATACCAAACTAAACCTACAAAACCGTTACAAACGTGAAAAATTTACAGCGTAATGTGAACGGCTCTGAATCGTGGTGCGCACTAGGGGCAGATCACTATAAGAATGTATAACAAATTTGCATCAAATTAGAAAAAAATGCATTTAATTTTCATTTTGGCAGGGGGCGCTGTGTAGTTAGTATTTCGAACCAAACATCAGCTGGACCGGACATGATTATATGGGTTAAGCAGCAACAAAAAATACCTTTTACAAATATGTCAACGACTAGTACACGGGACATGCGCAACCGCTTACCCTGTATTCTATTTTTTGGTGTAAAGTAACCGAAAAACGGGGTCCAAAGTGCTGGATCGAGGCGAGATGTTGGGTACGCGCAAAATATATGTGATTTGACAACCACAGCCTACCCCTGATTTTTGCATCAACTTTGCACCCCCTCGCAGAAAAGTTTGTTTAACAAACGTCCTACGCTGATCCATTTTGTTCGACGTTTTGTTGCATGTAGGGCTAATTTTTTATAGGGTTTTGACGTCTTACACGCAACGCAAAATACATTACACGCAACGCAAAATTCATTATGAATTTCTGTTTTGATGGAAAGAAATTTATGCGCATTATGCTTTGAAAATGTGAGTTTATTTTGGTAATATTACGATCAAACAGCGCTGAATTGATACCCTTGCTAGTTTCAGAAGGAATGAATGAGGGTATACTTATCACTTTTAACTCAATGGGCATTGGATTCGCCTTGTTTCATATTTCTGTTTGATTCCAGCAAATACTCATATGTTCCTTGAAGTCTACTACCAGGTCATTAAAAATCTCCGGATCAAAACCTTGCCAGAGGTTGTAACCCTAACCAACAGTCAACCAATAACAAATAGATAATTGAGAAAGGATGTGCTATGTGTGGTGGATGGCTATTCAAGCATAAATAGTGTTTGAAGTACTAATATATATTTTTCATGTGATGATCATAACTTCAGCTCTATCTTGTACCTGTCTAATTGATTACGTCTTTTATCTATCGTCTTTTATTTCTTCTTTTCAAGTCCTATACTGCCATTCTACACCCGCCTTCAGCTGGGTCAGCAAAGATGGTGATAGTGAACATCTTAACACTCCCACATTCTCAAGCGGGAACCTACAAAAATGCCCTCGCGCACGCGAATCGGTCACGTCCGGAAGTCTATCCTTGATCCTAGGCTAGGGCCAGATCACTTGTGATGCATTTTTAAAAATCAGCGAAATTAAATGCATTTATTTCCATCAAAATAGAAATTCATAATGTATTTTGCGTTGCGTGCAATGTTTTTGCGTTGTGTGCAATGTTGTTTGCGTTGCGTGTAAGACGTCAAAACCCTACAGAAAAACTAGCTCTACATTTAACCCATTATAACCCAGGGGTTTCAAAAAGTGAGCCAAATGCAGTGATACCTTCAATTCCACCAAAAAATGTATCAAAGATTATGGGAAAAATAAAATCACCGCTTAAAATGGTTTTGAGAATGAAAATATCTCGCGCAAAAAATTTCGTACGCTTAATTAAAAACAACAAATTTTAAGTTGTTTGACATACTTCTTCGGATTTTCTGATAGACAACAATTCTTTTACACCTGTTCGAACGTTTTGTTACATAATGGAATTATTAGCACGAATTCCAACAATAAAATTCAATTAAATGTATTGCTTACTTTTCAGCCGCCATTTGCCCCAATTTTACGCGGTTCAAAAATGTAAACAAAATTATAAAAGATGGCTGTTGTTTTGTTTCACAATGAAATATGAGGTGTAATGATCCCATTAGTGCAAAAATAAAGCAGTTAGATGCCAAAATTCTGCAGTAAATACGCGTTAAACGATGGAAAGTTCTACGTATGAAATTTCATACGCTAGGATATAATGGGTTAACAAAACGTCGAACAAAGTGGATCAGCGTAGGACGTTTGTTAAACAAACTTTTCTGCGAGGGAGTGCAAAGCTGATGCAAAAATGGAAATTGAATGCATTTTTTTCTAATTTGATGCAAATTTGTTATACATTCTTAGAGTGATCTGCCCCTAGATCCTAGGTCTATGCCTTCAGCTGGACCAATTAAGAAGATTCGCTCATACCTATTAGACAACACGTCACATGGCGACATGACTGGGAACCCCAGCCATATAAGGGAACCCACTCTCTGCTAGAATCTGAACCGTGCACCGAAAATTTAAAATCAGAATCACGGTTCGCGCGACCATTCAAGAACACACGCAAATGTATTACAAAATCACGTCAGCATACAAATGTTAGAGCCCCTCGCGATTATCCAAGTAACCTACGTCCACGAACTCGTAAACATGATAGCACCCCGGTGATAAGTTGAACGCATCAGCACTCATAAACTTACCAACGCGATTTCAAGCGTCAACCTACAAACTCGCGCGATCATAAGTCGGGATCATCCGGAAGTCACTATCCTCCGTACCAACAGTCTAGGTCCATGTTAATTAATAAAAAAAGAAACAAAAAAAAATAAATGAAACTGGAAAATTAAGAAAAACATAACTTCAATATCCACTAGACAAAACGTTCCATGGTGTCATGGTGACCGGGAACTCTAGTGATACGGGGTAACTCTCTCCCTGTCAGAATGTGATCAATACAACGAAAACTAATTATCAGAATGACGGTCCGCGTGGTCATCCAAGAACACACGCGAATGTGTGAATGGCCGCAGGGTTATAACATCGCATTTATACACGCGAAGTCACATACACGCCAGCAAACGCGACAAACACGTCAACATACGAAGGCTTAAGCCCTTCGCGATCATCTACGCACAACTACGCCCGCGATCGTGCAAACTTGATAACACTCCGGTAATAATGTGTACGTTTTAGTACTTACGAAGTTACAAACGCGGTCTCAAATGCTAACCCGCAAACGGGCGCGATCATGTATCGGTCACGTCCGTAAAACTTTACCCTTCATTCTAGCAACTTAGGTCCATACATTCAGTTGGACCAATCAAAAACTAAAGCTCATATCCCCTAGCCAACACGTTCTACGGCGACATGACTTAGCACACGCGACATACAAACGCACACGTGATCGAACACGTTAACGTAGAAATGCTGATACACGCGATCGCCCGCACATACCTGAATCGTACAATGAATATCACATTCAGAATCACGGCTCGCTACAATTGGCCTAAAGCAGTGTTTTATTGAGCGCCATTGCCTGTCTCGTTTGCAATTGTAGTGTGTGATGCTGACGGGGAGCCCTTCCGAGAACCTAGCTCTACAGCTCCAGTAGGAAATCTCTCAAAAAAAAAAAAAATTTGGCGCGGCTCAATGCGTTAGCACAACTGAGCCGTGAATCTTTCGTGTTTTTACTAGATGTAAAAAAATAACGTTACAGTCTGTCCGTCGGGTCTTATTGACGCAGCTTGCTGCTGCGTGTTGAGATCCTCTTCCTTGGTGGTGAAACACTAGGTGCGTTGTCTGCCGCATTCGGTCCGTCTTCTCTTCAATCCTTATTCGGCAGTTTTCACTCCGTTGTTTGACGAATTCTTGATGGTCACATCATTAGCGTTTCTGCATTAGAATCGGCAGACAACATTGGTTGATTATAAGATTAAAGAATATGTATAAAGTGATATATAATGTCTTTTTCGCACCAGTAAAGCTCCTTGAGCGTCTCATACACGAGTTCCGAAGGAAATTGAGGTTTCGATGAAATGCCGGAAGAGATGAGGAACGGTGAGCGGGTTTTACAAGAAGGACTGAGACACTTCCTACCACTGAAATGAAATTGTAAGTAGCATTAATACTTATATAATTTCAGGAACTGTATGGGATGGTGCTGGGCATATGGCGTTCGCCTAGCATGGTCTAGTTTCATTGATTCGGAAGTCTTCTTGTCTGGTTTTGGTAGATGTGTGCTACTACTTGAAAGTGGATAGATCAATTCACTGGGGTGGGGGACATGTGGGTCTGCTAGTTGTCGACTCTTTTGAAATTAAGGTAGTTCAACCCCCAGGACTGGCATCTAAGAGATAAATCAGTATTGTGTTGTTTGTTACCTTCACCAACAGGCCCCTTGGCCCCAAATGGTGGTTTCTTAAACTAATTACATTTTAAAATTGCCAACATTTTCGCTTTTATCACATTCCGCGTCCGGTTGAAGTCAAAGGCCGTCGCCACACTGTTAAAAATTCGCTGGAGTCCGGTAACAGCGCTCTGGCAACCATAGTTGGTTCTCCTGAACGGAACTCGCAGAAGAGAGTTATTACGTAGAGTTCGAACGCGGGCTTGAAGATCCAGACGTCCGAGGATTGTAGAACAATCCACTCTGGCAGAGAGTAAGTCCGAGACGAACAGGGCTCGAGAGCAGTCCCTCCGAATGATGAGTGTATCGAGGTGTATTAGCTGGCAACGGTTTTCATAGCTCGGCAGCTGAAATCTGTTTCGCCATGGGAGATGCCGAAGGGCAGAGAATAGAAGGGCCACTCGAAATAAAAACTTCTCACAATTCTTTTTAAAATCACTAGCGGCACGTGGTGTCGAAGCCCTGCAAAATACACTGTTAATCAATACATTAGTTCAAAATTATACGACGTTACTGGTATAAAATATCTAGCAAATTCATCCCCGATAATCCGACAAGTGGTTAGAATATGTTCTTCCAAATAAAAATTGTCATGCAATAATTAATCCATCTTTCAAACATTGAGTGCGTTTTGGGTTGCAAACGGATATTTAACTTTAAATAATAACCTATCCTTTTCCATCGAAAAACCGAAAGATTTTATGATGAAGTATGTAAGCATACATTTACGTTTAAATATCGAAACTTTTGACTGCACAGTTGATTCTTAGCGCACTAACCAAGAACGATTTTCAATGGATATCTTCCCAATGGTTATTGTGCGTCCTTTCTTTTGAGAACTACCATGCAAGGAAATTAAATTCAAACACAAACAGCATTTTGTTAGCCAGCCATTTTCCTTTTTCAGGATTCGATATAAGTTTTTTGGTCCTTATGAAAGTGGAGGAAATTAGTTTATAATTATTTTCAATCTTTAATATTAAAGGCTGCTTTGTATAAATTCTCATGAGTACCTTTTCAAGGATTTAACGTCGCATTTAAATTTTTACGAAATGTCACCAAGGTCTGTAAACCATGATGGGCTTGAAAACTTCAGCGGATTGATACGTATGAAAAATGCAAACGACAATCGTTCTGACTACTCACCAGTGTTGCCACAATTAAATCTGTACTGGGAGTTGAAAATTCTTCGTATTCTGTACCAACACAATGACAAACAGAATCATTTTATATAATTTTTTTTCATTCGAGATAGTGATATATTGAGTTGGTGCTGATGCTGATATTTGGCTACGAAAAACCAAAAATTCCGACTCGGAATCAGTTGTTTCATTTGCGATAAACTTTCGCCAGAAATCAGTCCAAATTCCGGAGTGTTTGACTGGGTAATGTCAAAATCAGCTCCCGTTCAAATTCTCGTTGTCATTTTGTTTTCAGCCTAAGCTGAGCTGCGGCCAGGGCCAAATTGGAAGCTGTGTTTCATTAGGCAATCTAGGAGAGGTTTGTTTGACAACTCAGTGGTGGGTTTTGTTAATAAGTTTGTTTTGCTTTACTCCTGCGAACAGAAAAACGCGTCCGACAAACATCTTTCATTAGTACCAATTCGTTTGATGTTAGATCGAATCAATGGTTTTGTCGGACGTTGTGCCTAGCAGTGCGGAGTAACGTCAGAAGAAACAATCAAGAAATAATCAGCTAATCCAACACGTCTAATGGATTGCCTAATTGTTATATAAATCTGTGACTTTAAAGAAAAATTTGTGAATGTGGCAACCCTGGCTGTGGCTGGTACTGACATTTGCATGCGAAATGTGACAAACCTGGATTCAGCAAATCAAATGAAGCCTATGGGTGCTTACAGAGTGGCAGTTAGAAGCTAAGCTGGGGCTAGAGCTGACATTAGAATGCGAGAAACCTGCTTGCTGCTAACCAAAGGGATGATGTCAGAGTGAAAGCCGAGCGGATCTGCACCGGCTACCTGCTTTTACTCTGACAGGTTCCATTTGATATGCTGTAAGAAGGTTTCTCGCATCT
>NW_026683709.1:0-25000 GCF_030247195.1 Topomyia yanbarensis | reverse complement strand
AATCATCCAACACGGGAATACAACATTTGGTGACGAGGTTAAAGTTAAGTAGTTGTCTTGTTTTCCAAAGAAACCAAGTGCTAACTAGCGTGATCCAAGCGATGCTATCAAAGGGTAGTAGCTATCAAAAGGATAGTGATAAAACTAAGTCACCTGCGAGTGGCAGGTGCTAGCGAGTTCAAAGCACATTCATTTCGATTGTCGTTGTTTCAGGATTGGCCGGCTGGGCTGGCCACGCACGTCGCGGTTGCCATAAAAACATGGGTCCTCTAAACCACCGGCTCGATGGTGAAAGGTCAGGAATCCGTTGCCACTTCGTCCCGTCATCGGCTATATTCAGTTTCGTCGGAGTCCAGAACCACTTGGATAGGTCAGTGTGTTCTAAAATTTCTCCAACCCGTGCACCAAAAAACTTGCTGTACTTCCTGTGATCTGAGCGCAACCAACAAAGGACATCTCTTGAATCAGTTCAGAAAAACCGTTTCTGTACTGGAATACGGTGAGTTTCTTCGGTCGCTTTCGCCAGACGCATTCCGATGACTGCCGCTTGGAGTTCCAACCGAGGAATCGAAACATACTTCAGGGGTGCGACACGAGTTTTTGCAGCAACAAAGGCACATTCTATCGAGTCACCTTCTTCGTAGCGAAAGTATGCGACCGCTGCGTACCCGTTTTTGCTAGCATCAACGAAAACATGCAGCTGAATTACAGATGACGACGTTGTTATCGTTCGATAGCATCGCGGAACGGAAACTTTCTCCACGTTGTCCAACACGCTGAGCCACGTTCTCCACTTCGAAAGTTGTTGACCGGCTATCGGTTCATCCCAACCAATGTTAGAGCGCCAAATATCCTGAAGAAGGACTTTGAGGAACATTAGCACGTTTGCCAGAAGTCCGAGCGGGTCGTATACCGACATGAGGATTCGTAGTACTTCACGCTTCGTAGGGGCTTCCTCTCCGGAAAGCAACTGTTGCCTGCATCGTTTCGGGATTTTAAAAGTAAGTGTATCGCTGATGGTATCCCACCACATACCCAGTACTTTCTCGGTTGCCAGCTCGCTAGACTTATTCAAATCCTCAAAAAGATGCGTTCACCCATGGCATCTACTACCTTTTTAGAGTTGGACAGCCATCCTCGGATCTCGAAGCCACCTTCAGCATGTATGGACCTTACATCCTGCGCGAGTTTTACCGCCTCTCCTTCTGATTCCACGCTACAGAGCATATCGTCAACGTACGTGCCCTTACAGATCGCCTCAACAGCTTCCGGAAACTGGTGCTTAAACCGTCCTTCGTTTAGATTTTTCACGTACTGTGCACTGCTTGGCGAACAACTCGCACCGAACGTCATCACTTGCATGACGTAAGTTGTCGGGTTATTCCCTGGATTTCTATCATTCCAGAGAAACCTTTGGCAATGCTGGTCTTCACTGTTGATCCGAACTTGGTGAAACATCTCGCGAATATCCCCTGAAATTGCTACACGATATTCGCGGAACCGTTGTAAGACGTCCGGAAGTGGCGTAACTTGGTCAGGCCCGTTCAGCAGGAATGAATTCAACGAAACGCGTCCGACCTTGGCTGCAGCATCCCACACAATTCGAAGCTTCCCAGGTTTGTTAGGATTGACAACCAGAAAGATCGGCAGATACCACGAGCGTTCCATACGCATAACTTCTTCCTGTGCCAAAAGCTTACGAATATATCCCTTCGCCTTGTAGTCCAGAATTTTCTCGTGAAGACATTTCGCCAATTCAGGCTCGCGAGACAGGCGCTTATCAAGACATTGCTAGCGCTTCAAAGCCATACTTTTACTGTCCGGTTGCCGAACATCGTCGTACAAGAGACTGGTTTCGTATCATTTATCCAGTCTCCTCGTGCCCGATTGCAGCAACATCATCGCTCGTTCGTCTTCTTTCGACTTCAGCAGCGACTTCCCAGCAGGTTGTACTCCGAGGCTATCTCCGTTGGTCGTCGTTGGTTTTGCTACTGTGCATGGACCATAGATGAGCCCACCTAGTCGCGTCAAAACAGCAGTGGGCTGATTTGCGCTTCCTTCTCTTGAGTCAAGCGGATACTCTAACCTAGTGTTATCGACACCCAACAGAATACGAGGTTTGACTCCAGTGAACGACTCAATAGGTAGTCCAGCTAGGTGTTTGTAGTGTTTTGCCAGGTCCGAAGTCTCTATGGATTGCGAGGGAAGATCTAAAGCTCGTACTGTATGCACCTTTGGTAGATGAAAACGTTGAGTTGGAGTTTGCGTTCCGGTGATATCTATCGAACATTTCACCAAATCATCTTCGTATCTACCTTGTCCGCCGGTCCAAGTGATACACAAGGGTGACTTCTCACCGTTAAGGTTTAGCTCTTCCCACAAGCTGTGTTCCATCAGCGTAGAGGTCGACCCAGCATCGAGGAAGGCATATGTGTTAATCGACTTCTCTCTTCCATGCACTGTAACTCGGATGTACTTTAGCAGAACTCCGCCGAGCGAACAGTGATGAGTGTTACAGGAAACGTTTTGCGACGAACTGCTGGGAATTTGTCCGTGCTTGCTATCATCGTGCAGTAACCGATGATGAAGATAACTACATCCGTTGTGATCACACGGAACTTTCCGCTCGCAGGACTTAAAGTGCTTGGTCAGACACTTCCGACAGATCTTCTTCTCATTCACCAATACCCACCGTGCACTCGGAGACATCTTGAGAAACCTGTTACATCTGTCGAGACCTTCGCATCCTTTCGAACATGCCAAGCATACTTTGCATGCCTTTTCCTCAAGCGGGTTCGCGGAATGTAGATGAATGTAGGCTTCTTCCTTCCGGTTTCTTTTCTCAAGCTTCTGCGTTTTGACCCACACTTGTGGTCCGATCACCCCGCTTAAAGCCTCCACCATTCGTCCAAGCCACTCGTTGAACTCCAGCAATGTAGTTGCACGACACTCCTTCCGATAAAACGCCCAATTCATTTTTAAGGTTGGTGGGAGGCTGTCAACTAATTCTTGTAATAATGCGCCGCTCATCCATCTGGCACATCTGGAACTTCGCACATAGATTCTGCACTGCAACACCGAAGTCGATGATCGTTTCCATTTTGTCAACCTTGAGTGGGGGCATCATCCTAATCTTCCGCACCATCGTCTCCACAATGGACTCCGGATTCCCGAAAAGTGTTTTCAATCGATGCATGATCACCGGAATGTTGTCGGGATGTAGAAGTAGACTTTTGACAGAGCTTAACGCTTTGTTGTAGAGACTTTTTTCAAGCCGATCAAGCAACTCATCGTTTCGAAAACCGCACATCCGGCAAGTCCTCTCGTACGCTGCGATGAATCGTGGCCAATCTTCAGGATCGCCGCCAAATTTTGGTAGGTCTTTCACCGTCTGCCGCGCCGCAAGATGACCTCTCGTAATTGGTACGTCATCGCAGTTCGACCTTCGTTGATCTGGTTACGGGGTAGATGTTACCATCGGAGGTAGTCCAGTACCTTGATAGGTGGGTATCGGAAACTGAAATCTCGGAACTACCGGATGTGGATAGCACGCTGTCGGAATCGTTGTCGCCGGAACTGGTTGCTGAGACGCAAAGGTGTAAGCCGGAACAGATGGTAGATTAGACACTGCCGGTGCTGAATAGATGCCGTACAACTGTTGGCCGGGCGTGGTTGTTGGTAGAGTTCCGCTTGGGAAAGGACGATCGGCATACCCTGCGCCTGAAAGATAGTTGCTACGAGGCTGTAGTGCAGTTCTCTCCTCAAGCGGAACAGTATTGCCGTCAAGCTGCTGTAGACCAGATGACATTCCCGGGACATAACTTCTTGGCAAGCCGTTCTGAGGCGACACCACTACCGATTTCCGTAATAGTTCTTCGTACACCGGCAGCGGCGTTTCATCCGCGGTTTTGAGTCCATCCTTTGCCATGTTCTCTGTTCTACACAGCCAGTCCTGAACTTTGTCGCAGCTTTCGATCGTTCCTGATTCAGAGTCACTCATCTCTAACATTTCCATTTCAAGAGCCAGCCGCTCTTCTAGCTGTTTCTTCTCTAGCGCTTGCCTCGCTTTAAGAGCTTTCGTTTGTAGCTCACGAAGTTTTGCGGAACGCTTTGATGTCCTTGAAGTGGTGTTAGTGCGTGATACGGTTGTGCTCGTCGTAGGGTTCATACTACGCTGCTTATCCGCTTTGGACACATTCAGTATACCCTCCGACACTGTTTGTTGCTGTAGAATTTTACCTAGACGATGATCAGATCCGACTGTAGCTACTCCCTAAGCTAATTTCCACATATTGTAAAAAAAATTTAAAACACCCACGGCTCAGTTATGCTAACGCTTTGAGCCGTGTCAAATAAACAAGAAAAAAATCAGCGTGATCGACAAAGTGATTCGTTTCGCACCAGGTGAGCTTAAGGAACAATTACTCCAATGTGATTCATTGTGTCTTGAGGATGTTACCAAAATTGTAACCACGTATGAATCCGTAAAACAGTAGGTCCGATCAATGCGCATTCCTACAACAAGCTCTGAAAACTTCTCAACAGCATACGGAAATATCAACAGGATTCAGCAATCAAATGCAAAAGAATGCACGCGATGTGGTCGTAAAGGACATTTTGGAACTGACGTTTCCTGTCCTGCTAAAAGAAAAGCGTAACAAATGTAAACAGATTGGGCATTTTGCTACTCAATGTCGCACCAATTTTGCATTAAAGCGGCAATATGACGGACCGTTTCGTAGTGGCAAACACTTCCAACCTGATCGTATCAACAAGATCGAGGTACACAGAGGTGATGATCGCAATGAAGGCGTATGTTCGGACAATAATTTCAATTTACGTATCAGTGACGGTGACGAACTACTCTGGTTAAAAGTAGGAAATGTGCTACTGCAAGTTTTAGTCGGCTCAGGATGCAAAAAAACATAATCGATGAGAAAACGTGGGAATTGAGTTCTACAAGATGACGACACGAATGAACTCATGATGAATGAAGTTCATGTTTGACAATTGAATACTTTACGCTGACGTCACAAATGAACTCGAGTGTTCATTTTTGACAATTCGCTTGTACTGTTTACATGGACTTAGAAAAATTCTTTGCGATTTGCTTCGAACGAATCTAGTTGTCCACAAAATTTTTCTAAGTCCATGTAAACAGTACTAGTGAACTGTCAAGAAAAGTGAGGTTAACTGTGCCAGTAACCTAATTCTTGTTTGTGGTTTGTTTACTTCGTCAGTTGCGTGTCGCAATCGACTTCACATAATTCCAATGTAAACAAACCACCGAGAATTTCCAAACGAAGTTCATCTGGCTCTTTTTTCGGGGTTATGTCCGTTGGTGTAAAATCTAATACCTTAAGGATAATTTTGCTGAAGTTTGGAATCTATAAAGGAAGTGGAATGCGGTTTTCTTACTTTACGATGTTGGCTTCTTCGGGTCACACAATTTCATCAGAAGGCATTCGGCCTTCGGATAACAAGATTGAGCCTCTGAAAAAATTTCGAGCACCAACAAGTCAGGAAGAACTACGAAGCCTTTTTAGTCTTGTGACCTACGTAGAACGATTTCTACCTGATCTTCCCCAAACGGATGGAAATGTTAAGCCATTGCGATTCTTCGATAACACTCTACGAACACTTGTCACTGCTGATGCTTCACCCGTGGCTCTCGGTGCCGTTCTGATACAATTTGAAGGTTCAACTGGGGACGCCCCTCGCTCGATTGCATATTCGAGCAAAAGCCTTACACAACTGAGCGCAGATACTGTCAAACCGAGGAGGAGGCCCTCGCGTTGGTTTGGGCGAGCGTTTTTCTTATTACCTGCTGGGTCGTACCTTCTGGAAACGGATCACAAGCCGATAGATGCGATATGCAAACCAACGTCCAGACCCTGTTCTAGAATCGAGCGATAGGTGCTTCGTTTGCAATCCTTTTCATTCACCGTAAAATATCGTAAAGTTTCCAGCAACATTGCTGATCCGTTGTCTCGACTAGTTGTTGACGAAGAATTTGATGCCGAAAATAAGTTTATGGTACTGGCGGTCATAGAATCCGCAGTAATCGATATTCAAGATCTAGAGGAATCAATGGAAGCAGATTCAACGCTAGCAGCAGTGAAGAAGTGTCTGCACACGGCATCTTGATATGAATCGGAAGTTAAACCGTACGAACCATTTAGAGGCGAGCTAGGAATGGTAGGTGACCTACTTGTCCGTGGCGATAAACTTGTCATCCCGTTCAGACAGCGCTCCAGAATGATGGATTTAGCTCACGAAGGGCACCCTGGCGAATCTGTCATGAAGCGGCGTCTTAGGGATCGAGTTTGGTGGCCTGGTATGGATCGCGAGGTCACGAATCGAGTTGAGAGTTGCGAAGGCCGCAGTCCATTTTCTATGCTAAATAAGCCCGAACCGATTTCACGACGACCACTACCATGTAAATCGTGGGTTGACGTCGCCATTGACTTCCTTGGACTAATGCCGAGCGGTGTGAACTAACTGGTTGTCATCGACTACTATAGTCGCTACAAAGAAGTAGTGGTTATGCACAAAATTACGGCCAAGAAAACTGTTACCAGACTAAACACCATCTTCACTCGTCTGAGTTATTGTAGAACGATAACAGTTTGTGGGGACTGAGCTAGAACAATACAGTCAAAATCACGCTATCCACTTGCACCACTCTACATCATACTGGCCCCAAGAGAATGGGTTGGTGGAAAGGCAAAACAGGTCACTGCTCAAGCTACTTCAAATAAGTAATGTTCTTGGTAGAGATTGGCGTAAGGATTTACAAGATTACTTGATGATGTACTACACCACACCGCATTCTACAACTGGACGGTAGAACCATCAGATCCAAAATCCCAGCTCTGCAGGTTATCGAAACAACGCCAACCACCTCTGATGTTGCAGACAGAAATCGAATGTTGAAGGAAAATGGGAAAGAAAATGAGGACTCTCGTAGAAGAGCAAGGAAATCGTCAATTGATCTTGGAGACACTGTGTTTATTTGAAAAATTTGTTACCAAGCAGTAAGCTCCATACAACATTCGACCCCAAAGAATACAAGATCGTTGATCGTTCGGGACCACGAGTAACGATTGCAGACCCATTAAATGGAAGATCGTATGACCGAAACGTGGCACATTTGAAAAAAATCATTCAAACAATTCAATTGAGGCTCCAGTTCACAGTGAGGACTCTCAGCGAGCAGAGTTACAGGAAGCAGTAGACGACAATTTAGAGGAGGGTTTCGAAGTGTTCGATGAAGATGCACCATCAGTTACAGCATCATCACATCGGTCACCAACCAGAGAGCAATGAACCGGGAAACTGCCTTTGAAATACCATGATTATCAGTTATGAATTCGTAATTTGTTAAAAGGGGAGATGTGGCACCCAAGTCCGGGACAGGGAAACTACTTTGTCGAGTATGCGGAGTACAGTCTTGGTGGGATGAACTGTCAGTCTGTGGTTTTATATATGCGAAAAATAAATGACGGTAATTACCTTTCAAGTATCGTTGCCTATTCAATTGATCCGAATCATCCAACACGGGAATATAACAGATCTAGGGTTGTGGTACCGGTAATACCGGTACCGAAAATCCCGGGAATACCGACCCATTTTTGGGACCGTAATACCCGCACTGAACAAAAGCCAGTACCGGTATTTTTGGTACCATACATTTTTTATGAAAATTATGTGGACTCTCTAGGGGGACCTGTTTCAAAATAACGGTCTGCAAGATTATATTAATTACCTTCTAGATAAATCGTTGAGCTAATACCTTTGTGGGGGGCCATCATCATACTAATTCTAGAAGCTTTATAGATAAAGATTTAAGAGCAAACCAAATACAGACATGACTATGACCATGGTATTATTACGCGCCATGGTATATATTCCTTCTATTGTAGCACCTGCAGATCGTTCAGCATCCTTCCGGGGGTGCAGAATATTGTGTTTTAATTGTTCTGTGTCGTTACCCAAATAACCATAAGCACTAATTTAAAACTCTTGATAAGCTATAAGTTAGCATTTCCATTGCTAACTAGCCGTATACAAGTACCCAAAATGCAAACCATTAAATCTAGCACTATATCGATATACAGAACATAGACATCGTGCTAAAAAGTTTTTGAAGATAAATGCTAAGAAGCTTTTATAGGAAACTCTAAGTGCTAATATAGAATCTTCTTAAAGTGCTTTGAGACAATGATGATGCAATAAACGCACAATCAAAATGCTAATTCTGCTCGATTTTTCGAAAAAATACAACTGCAAATATAATCCACAATAGACGCTTGCGTAATTTTAACATCTAGGTAGAGTTTAGATTAAACTTAGTATACATGCTTCTGACAGATCAGTGATCAAACGCCTATATCAAATTAAGACGAGCTTTTCGACTGCGGATCGAACTCCATTTCTATGGGCACTAAGTCGTCAATTTAAACAGTCGGCATGTCAAACGAAAGAAGAGAGAAAGGGTGGGTACGTTACCGAAAGTTATTTTTTTCTTTTGTTGTGTCGGTAAAGGAGAAAAAAGTTATTTTTAAATACGCGGCTTTATATAAACATTGCTGATAGCCATTAAAGTGCTTCTGAACTAGCACACTATTTCGCCTTTTCCGTTATTAAGTGTGCTTTAATGATCTCTATAGAACTATGAAGCCGCAAAGAAAATGTTTTGTATGCGATTATAGAACATATCTCAAGCCATTAAATGATGCTTCGTGGTTTCTTCGGTATATTCTTTACCCCTAACCTTACCACTTCCCCAATCCTTCCCATTAGGAAAATGATGGAAGGACGATTCATGGCAAGGCACAAATCTCCGATCAACATAGGGGACGTGCAATTTGAGCCAGGCGCTACTGATTCCTGATTCCTGAGTACCAGCAAATTGATAGAATAGTAACTATGGTAATTTTACCTAATTTGGATACCACGGAATAAGAAGCTATCGGAATTTACCTGTCTGGCACGCTATCTGTGGATGTGGCAATACGAGTCAACCGGAAAACAATTGAAACGGACTCACGAGTTTTCCAAGGCTGAATAGGTACTAACTCATGCTGAAGTAGAGGGCTTAGGTTTAAAGAGGCCCGGCAGTTATACAAGTCTTGGGGCCCGACGCGGCTCTCGACGGCCCTGGACAAGACATCAAAGAACATCAATAAATTTAGCATTCGACTCTGACACCTCGGCATCTACACTGACAGGTAAATCATTCCACCCATTTCGAGATACATGTTCTCGCATTAGGGACACCTACCGAGCAGAGACGCGCCGAAAAGACATTCATCATCGAGGTGCGGCACTATTTTCACGAACCGGAGTGAAGTGTCAACAAAATTCATCTTGCCACTATCCGAATCTGAAGTGGAAAGCGTGCGTGTGTGGGATGCCACCTCGAAGCCATCCCGATTTGCTCAGTCACATTAAATAGTTAGTGCAGTGCGAGAAAAAAGACCTATACAAAGACGCCTCCGCATGGAAAATGCCTCCAGCACGTATTTTCCAGTATGCACCCATGCAACATGCGAGCGGTGAAGCTGAATCGTGTCTGAATGCACCACTTACAATCGGTCGTCGTCATGATCAGGCGCGCTATGTGGCAGCAAAGACTTTACCGGAGAGCTCTCATACCACCACAGAACAATGAGCAAAAAAACTACAAAACATAATTTAGGGATTCCAAATTTAATCTTTGAGGTAAAGCAAACTTTTGTTTTGAAGCCCCATTCCACAGTTTTCTTCGAATGACGCCTTCAAAATTACAATGTTTCGAAATCTCCTTTCGCATTAATCATCTCACAAGAAAGTTGTTTTCGTTTATAATTTCATGACCATCCCCCAGACACTGTTACTAGGACACATCTGCTAGCTCCGATGACGGCGAGAGTGTCCCCACACAAAGAACGTTCGACACAAAAATCCTCAGCACGAGAGCATTTCGGGATTCCTTGCTGCATGCATATGCCCAGTCCGTGTACCAACACTGGGCGAGATGCAACAAGAGTAAAACCGACGAAAAGAGACCGTGATAGATCGTGAAAAGATCGCGTTGATCCGCGTGCGCACAAATGTACGTAGCATGCTTTGTTAGTGTTTTTTGCTGGTATTATTGGTATGCTTATATGTATGCGGTAGATGTAAACAACATAACGCTGAGATGGGCTCGGCTCTGCGCATGTCCCTTACAGAGATGCCGGTAGCACACCAGCATCTGTCCGCTGGCCTATAATGTGCGTATTTTCGATTTTTTGTGATTTGTTGGCATAGTGGATTAAAACGTATGATATATGTAGCTCGTTTCGCAAAAGTTGTAAAATTATACGATATAAATGATTGGCGAAAGTAATCTGTACTGATTCTCCCATCGGCCATTCCGTTAGAACAGCCAAATTCCTGTAACTTTTTCCATTAGTTATTTTGTACTGACATTTTGGGTGATATTAGTTCCTGGTTAGTAGAGTGGGACACGGTTATATGAAAAAAAAGAAATTAAATTTTGCTCTGACCAACTTTTTGGGTACCATTTGGGTCCTAGATCAACTGTATAAATCCTTAGCTCGATTGATAAAACTATATTTTTGCGTCTACGGTTTAAAGTTTAAATATTTCCTCTAGGATCACCCATTGCCTCCTAAAAATAAAAGGATCTGTTACCTTCATAGGAAATTTATCAAAGAAAAAAATGTCTCGAAGACCGCGAAACGATCTAATGCTTGTAAAAAAAGTTATTAAGCAAAAGTCGATTGATGAAAATTTCTATTTTCATAGCATCACTGCTGTTGACGGTAAAATTATGGACAAAATTTTTAGCTTTCTCTTGTTGTGTACAAAATAAGCCTCATTATATCCCTCAAAACTCTTGTGCAGTGCCCAAATTCAATTTGAAGACGTGAACTTTTTACTTTTGAAGACAACTTTGTTCGGAAGTCCAGCAGAAATCTGGCTCAAAATAAATAGCCGATTCCGAATCCTGGTCGTTGAAAATATACCTGTTATTCCTGGCCCAAACAGCTCGGATCATTAATTTGGACTCCATTTGAGAATGTTCAAAAAATCCCATATAATTCGACAACCAATGAATATTTTAGCAATCGGTTTCGGCTTAATAATTTTTTTCACAAGCATCAGATTGTTTCGTGGACTTCCAGACGTTGATTCTTTGGTAAATTCCCTATGAAAACCATATATTGATATATTTTTGGGAGGCATTGCACTATGAGTCCATAGTGAAATTATTTTGTGCAAGGTTTTTTCAATCTGGCATTTTTCCAACCGCTCCTCCAAGATTTTTCAAGACAAGAAAATATATAATTGTAGTTGTGTGGCAAGTGGAATATACAATGGATTTCCTACCCACCAATGTGGTTCCGTGTCTGGAATTCTGGGGCTAACCCTGGACTACCGATAAACCAGGTGATGCGGATGGCATTCCGGCAGAAACCTCCCCCAAAGCAGCTACAGCAGCATTATCAAAACGTCCTACCATCTACATCATCATCTATACACAACCGAAGCCGAACCACATGAGCTCCAGTCGGATCCAGCAAATTTGTCAACACTGGTGGTACTTTTGCGGAAGTTGCCCGGACGAAGTATCTTATCACCGTACCAGTGGCACTTGGGCAGCTGTCAAAACCAACGAAGAAAAGAGTGGCTGTCACACATCACGGATGCCGTATAGAAGATAGTTTATGTTGGACCCTGCATTTTTGGTAAGCTCGTTCCGATTATGTTTTACTTTTCAGGCACCGTCATTGGGCCAATTTACGACAATAGTTAAGCAACAAAATCAGTATGACATTCCGTGAGCTTGTACACTGAAAGGACATTTTATTTCGTTATATTTTGATATATTTTTTCTCGATTCAGTAGTGTTTAATCGTTTGAAAAGTTTTTGACATCTTAAAAATTGAGAAATATTGCAAAATTCATTGAATTTTGCGAAATAAGTATTCAGAGGCTGTGAAAAATGTTCGATGTCATCAGTAGTGAACATTTAAATCGTCAATGAATTTCAAAAATACTTTCTTCCATAAATTGTGGCCTGCATTAAATGTGAATATTATTGTATAAATATGTGTCACTTTGGATTCGGAGTTGTGGGTGAATAAATGTTGCTTGCTTGCTTGCCGCGCTTCCAGTCATTATCGTTTGATGATGCAACGAAAACGAGTCCATAGGGTGCAGCGGTGGCACCCGTTGTTGGAGGTCCGTAACTTTTTCTCGATGACCTGTTGTTAGGTACTGAAAATAACATATGTGTTTTTTGTCAGTCAAAAAGGAAGTCCAGGACATCTTTTGTTTCATTTTGTTGTGGACGGTTGGTTTAAGGATATACAAAATGGCAACATTCCGGATCAGAAAGAATCCATTTCTGTTTAGTTCGTTAAAATCGATCTATTGTAGAGATTTTTTAAAGGAAGGGGTAAAATCTTTGGATGTCAATATGAATGTTACCGAAAAATTGAATATTCTACCGAAATTGTGATGTCTTCTAGTTTGGGTGGTCTGTTTGAGAAATTTTGACTCAGTTGACATTTTCCGCACAGAGTCGGCTTATGCTGATTTCGGTTTTGGATCAGAGTCGTTCTGGGTTCGCTCTAATATTTATCAAATGAAGGAACGAAATCAGCATTAGATGATGGGTTTTCAATTAAATCATTGAATTCATTTTGTTTTGTTGCTTTTTCTTCGCTTTATTAATTTTACCAGTTCTATTTATTTTGTCTATTTAATTCATTTTATTGATTTTATTCATTATTGATGTTCAATTATTTTATTTATATCATTTATTTGATTTATTTTATTTCAATTATACTTTTTATTCATTTTATTTGTTTTGTTTATTTATTTAATTTTTTAATTCAATCTTTTATTTTATTTGAGTTATTCATGCTATTCTTTTAATCGAATTCGTTAGTTTGAAACAATTTAATTTAATTATTTAATATAATTTAAAAAAAAAAATTATCATTGTTTAATTATGCAATCAATATACTGAACTAATTTGATGTAAGTTATTAATTTGATTTGCAGTGTAATAATATAGAAGTCCTTCTTAATACGAAATCATTATACATGTGTAATTCTCACTATTTATAAAAGTAGTACCTGACACGATAAAAAATTAAGACGTACTCGAATACCTGTTGAATATGATTCCGATTTTCTTTCAAACAATCGCCGGGTAAAATTAGCATCAACACGACGCACTACGAAAAATTTGTAGCCCGATAGAAAAGTGAACGACATAGTTTTCATAAAACATAATTAATGCTCCGCTTAGCCGGCTATCTGGAGTTAAAGTTGATTATTTGCCCAATCATATCATATCCTTGGTCTCTAGCAGCGACATATATCGGACTAATATTTCTTTCTTTCCCAGGAGATGTGCTTTCGGACGTGGTCGGCGTCAGTATTAAGTAGCATGCAGGAATCAGTATAGATTGTACGATGTGGCTCATCGTGTTGCTCCCAAACATGCTGTTCCAATGAACGTTTTGCAATCTCAATTGGTTTTGGTCAATAATGAGAGCGAGTAAAGGCGCTTTAACCGAGGCTTTTTAGCCAGGGCAAGGTGTAAATACCTCTGTCCCATCACAAAGGACCAAAGGAGTGATATTAACCTTCTTAGCCAAGTCACTCCCAACGATTTATTATATCCCCTTCAAACTGAAACGGTCGGTACGGTTGTCCTCGTTTCTTCCTCTTTTAAGATTCAAAACAATTCGTTAATTGAATTATTCATTAAATGAATAATTTAATTGCGTCTAATTTTGAAACATCTTCAAACCCAACTCTGCACAGTAGGCCTGACCGTTTTAATATTTGCGACATATGAAAATATGCTTCAAATATTAATATTGACAAGAAAAACACTACAGAATACCGGCAGTGTTTTCCAGGATGCTTTTCAATACTGGCTGTGTAAGGGTTAGAATAGAATAGAATAGAATAGTGAAATTATTTTGTGCAAGTCAATTTCCCCATACGAAATCACATGTAAACTTTAAACCGTGGGCGCAAAAATGTAGTTCCACCGATTTGCACAGTTGTTCTAGGACCCAAATGGAACCCAAAAAGTTTCTCGGAGCAGGAATCTAATTTTTGTCCCACTCTAGCGCAATTGTACAACCGTTGCGAAAATGAGGTCGGAAGAACATCAGCGGCATAAATAAATTTAACACATGTAGACCTATAAAATCCGAATCTGTATCATCGAAGCTGTGAATAGTCCAATCTACGGTACAAAAAACCTACAAAGTCCAGAAGGCGCCGAATCGCAATGAACGGCTGATTACAGTGAGGAAATTACGTGTGCGGAAGCTCTGCATTCAGCTGTTGACGAAACCGCTTTGTCACGTTATGTGAAAGCAGATTTCCAGCAGCTTCTTGAACTCCTTTTCTTCGCTGCTCGTGATAAATACGACGTCCCTGAGTAAGTTAGAAATCAGAAGATGTCTAAGTTTGCCCAAAATACATGATTTGGCAGGTAATTTATACATGTGGAAAGCTAACCAACGCGTTCGCGTTAGCCGGAACGGTCAATGGGCGAGTGTACTTTAAAGAATGCGCTACTTTCACACTGGTTCTACGCCTCTCTGATACAGTGGTACAAGGCTATGAAGGTCAATTTCGTGTCAAAGAATGTTAATTCTCCGAACGCATCGGAATTGCGGCCAATTGAGAGAAACTGGGCCAATCTCAACTCCTATTCGACAGTTATCACGATGCCACTCGCGTTACGGCTTGGTAAGGCCAGCCTGGTGCCGAAGGGGGTCAGTTGTGGTTGTTTGACGTATTTTTGATGATCACATCATAAGCGTTTCGGCTAAAAATCGGCAGACAACCTCAATTGATTATTGGAATAATTATCATTTGAGATAATGGGATAATGCAAAAATAAGCGGGAAAATTGTTCTTGATTTAGCACGGAAAAACATTGTTCTGATTCTAAACCAAATGTTTGATAACGAGGCAAAATCATTACATAAGCCTACAGAGCATTCGTAAGAAGGACGACAAGAAAAAGGAATAATAAAAGCGATAGACAATCTGGTAAGACCTTGTAAATTTCAAAATCCGCGAAAAAAATACCGCGCAAAAAAAAACGCGTGAAAAAAACCTGAGTGTACACTTAATACGTGTCAACTTCTTAATTGAAAGTCTTTATGTAATGCTTAAATTCGATTCATGCAAACATTATATTAGTGAGGGGTTGGTTGATGGAACAATGGCCCTGTATACGAAATGGATCATCGGAATTCAATCGAGCTAACACCTACCCAAATCTTTGAACTAAGTTATTTGCATGAATGAATACATGGAAACATGGAAATACGTGGAAACATATTTTTTCTATAAACAGCTGTCAACCAGTGGGAGCCTTTTCTTGTGATGCAATTTGATTACGTACACCATTTATAATTAAGCCTTTGGTGATTGACTCTATTTTGAAACTCAAGATAACGATGAAATTGATCCGGTTACCACAGAACACGGTCAATCATCATCAATATGGCTGAACCTTAACACATGCATACATATTACTGTTGTGTTGTTCAATTGTAAAATAAATATAAGATGAATTGATCACCCACCGAAGCTCGAGACACCATGAAGCATTGTCAATCATCATCAATATGAGTGCCATTTGAAAAACGGATATTGATGAATGACGCCATTTCAACATCCAAGATGGCAACGTGCAGTTCCCATAAAACATTAAAAATCCACATAAAATGGGTGTCATTTGTTAAGGAAAAGTAAGTAGAAGACTTAAATGAAAGTTTTCAGTGAATTCCAATATGACAACTTCCTGTTTCAATAAAACAATAAAAATTCATATAAAATTATTGATATTTAGAAGGTGCCAGAAATCGATAATTCAAGCCGTTTGGAAATTCATGATAGCGTCAATCCGGCACTAGCTTAGTCCGTTAACTAAGTTAGTGTCGGATTCTGATGAGACGAAGTCGAAAAGCAAATTCAATAATTAATTTAGTTATAGGTTTTGCGCTCTTCACGCGCAAAGATGTTTTTTTTTTTGGTTTTTGACCGATAAATTCTTTCACATCTACCCACCTAAAAGGGCGATTAGCTTGGGTAGATCCAAATAGTACTGGGTTCCCCTATATGACATTGCCTGAAAAAGTACATGGAACAAAAATGATCCCACGAAAAATAGATTAGAATGGGGTCAAATAGGTATGAATTAGAAACACGGCAGAAAACATCGTTGATGACTGTAATTTCGGCTGTTACCGTGAATCAGCTGTGTTAGTTACGGCGTCGTTTACTCATTTTTTATTTCTCTCGTGTTGTTCCGCGAAATGCATTGTCTTTCGTCCTCATTACAGTACATTTAATTAATGTAAACAATGTCAAGTGCATTTTTTCTTACGTAAAAATTAATGTTGAACACGAGTTTTGGGTTGGTTTTTCGATAATTTCGTTTTCGAAAAAAAAATTATACGGACATCAACATAAAACGTAAGCTTGGGGGAACGATAGGTCAGCTGTTTGGGGGCTCTATAAGGTGACTACTGATCGTCTCAAAGCTAAGCAACCACATGAGCAGAAATGAACAACTTCAATTCCACACTCTGGCGACGACGAGGACACCGAAGAAGTTATTCGTAAATACAAAGCTAGACACAGCTGCCGAAAAAAACATGTTTTTTTTTCAACATTTCCTTCCGCGGTTTCATGATTTCTCACATCATTTGTCACTTCTCATTTTCTTACTTGAATGACGTCAATTTAATTTTTAAATAATCTGCAGCACTAATAATCCACAAATAAAATTTTTCAAGGCGTGTACATTGTTTAATTTAACCTCGAATATAGTGACCTATCGTACCCCTACATTTTAAAAACATCGAAAAATGTTCCTTCGCCTAATTGGATTTAGCTTGAAAAATATTATTGCCAGAACGTTGCCATATGTACCAGAAATACCATCGCACGAGCTTGCCAAAGAAAACTGACCTATTTTTATGAAATAGTTCACGTGAAAATTACATGACCATGTTGCATAAAATTGAAAATAATTAAGGATATCTTGTAAATATTACAAAAACGCAAGATAGATTGTAACTCATGTACTAGGAATCATGCAGAAGTTCACGAATACATGAATAATATTATATGATTTCGTGAACTATTTCAAAATACGAATGATAAGTCAAGACTATTATACTATGGTTCACGAACCACAAATATATGAATAACATCCTACGATTTTGTTAACTATTTCAAGAGCACTCATACCAGTCGTGACTATTACACCAGAGAATCATGAACCAGTTCACGAATACATGAACAATATTCGAAAATTTTGTGAACTGTTTCACGAGCACGGATTTTGAATCGTGAATAATATATTAGGAACTAATATATTAGTTCACGAGGATTGAATTGATTCATGAATAAAATTCCGACTTTCGTGAAACGGTTCACGAGAAAATATTCAGATTGTTTTGATATTGATAAGTAATGTTACTAAATCTATGAATAACATAATCAATCTTTGGTTTAATGAATAATGTTCATAAAGGAATGAACTAGTCCACACACCGAAAATCGATTTGGTAATGGCGGAAGCCGTGACTAAAATTTACAAAATAAAAACAAAAATTCCACTAAAAAAATTGTTATGCGGGCGTTACTGAATGAAAATTGAACATTATTATAAAACGCATGATTTTTGTTCATGGTCCTGTTTTCGTAACGTAAAAACATAATTGTTCCTGAAATCATGACACTTTATTCACGATTGTGGAAACATTTTTTTATGTGTTTAAAAACATTGTTGTTGTTTATTAACACAATTCAACAAGTATAGATTATAGCGGAATTTCAAAATCTTTTGTTTGGGGTTAAACGTTACAATAATTTCATTTCATAACACAAAAACAATAAAATGGTTAAAAATTGATTGCTTTCCAATTTTAGCAAAAGATCAAGTAAAAGTAAAACGAGTTAAATTCTGTGCACCGATAGAATATATACGTAAATCGCTACGAATTAGTTTCCTACAGACAATTTTCACAAAATATGCAAATGTTTCGTACATATGATGAATCATTCATAGTTCTATTGAAACACTTTTATTTTTTATTGCGAGTTTTTCGTGAAAACCACGAAACGATTTTCGTTGGCTTATTATGAAACGGCTTCGTTAGGCAAACGAATTGTTGGCTGCTATATACGAAAGTCTTTATAATATATACGAGCACCATTCTTAAAACAGTCAACGTCAAAAGAGCTTCGATAGAAGTAGAATATGGAGTCCTTGTTGCTATACGTCAGATAATTGTTGATCATCACGACGGTCTCGGTCTGACTATTTAGTAACAGTATCCGTGTCCGCTGATTCCAGGAAGATTTCCTGAACCTCTTTCGCTTTCAGTTGATCCAGAATCCGGAGCAGTACGGATTCAGTTTAGTCATCGTGAACTGCTCGTTGGTTCTATATGAATAAGTTTGTGTTTTTATCTGCCGGAGCAATGTCAAAATAATATGTTATTAAATACGACAACTCTTAGATGAACGAAATGAAATCGTGCGACCAACGAAGTTGTTCGTAATATACACAAACGTTTATTAAATTAAACGAAACATTTCGTTTCATTCGCGAAAACTAATGTTGTTATCAACGGTAACATTGGTGCAGTGTACACTAAATATGTAAAATTTACGAAAACTTTCATTCACCAAGCGGCCATTCTTGTGCATGAAATTAACGAAACCTGAAAACGACGAATGAACTCGTGCATTGCATGACAATCTCTTTAAATTGAATACTTTAAGCTGACGTCATAAATGAACTGAGTGTTCATTTTTGACATTTCGCTTGTACTGTTTACATGGACTTAGAAAAATTCTTTACGATTTGCTTCGAGCGAATCTAGTCGTCCTCAAATTTTTCTAAGTCCATGTAAACAGTACAAGCGAACTGTCAAGAAAAGTGAGGTTAACTGTGTCAGTAAAGAACCTAATACAGCATAAAATAGAAATATTTCGCCACATATTCATAATCGCATAATTTCATCACACTGTGCAGCGACACAGTAGTCTTTGAAAAAGTATGACACGATCGATCTGTTAATCAATCCGTACTGTATCAGAGCTGACGGTACGCGTGTTGCGCGTTACATTACAAAAAAACTTCGCGGCAGGAGCCTTCAAGGAGAGCTCGAACGACATTTTTTATCCTTCCTTCGTACATCTCCTCACAACACATGTATACTAATTCTCCGCGATCGAAGCGAGAGAGAAAAAAAAACGGAAAAACAAATCCAAACAGTGTTCGCTGTGGTGGTACAGCGACTATCTGTCTGTCTGTCTACCTCCCGAGGATCGCTGCGCCTGCCGAGAGGACGACTTGTAACTACCGCGGGGTTTTACATTCGCGTTCGTGTGATGGTGGTTCTGATGCTGCTGCTGCTGATGGTGATGATCACGAAACGATTTTCCTCGTGCTTCTTAGAGGAAAATTCATCTCACTGGCGATCAGTTCGTGCCGGAGCTGCCAGGAGTAAACATCGGCGAGCAATTTTCCTCTGCTCAAAGACCGGTAGAACTGTGTAGATGTGACTTTGTTACGCGCGCTTCATCTCACGAACAAAGGTGATCACGATCCGGACGTGATTGTGCGAAAATTCACAGTTTGTGCTAGTTTTTCAATCAAGATAAACAAACTCTGGTTGTGTGTACGTGCAGGAAAGGTAGCTGCCAAGAGATTCTTTGATGATTTCGCGAGAAACGGCACGATTTGAGAACAATCGATCAGCGGCACGTGCGTTGGATTATGATCGTTTGACGGAAGCGTCAAAAGTTGAACAAATTTTCCTCGTGCAATAGTTACCCAGCAAACCCACTAGCCGGTGACAGCGACGATCGCACGGTGGTAGTGACCTGCGGCAACGACGCCGCGCGGAAGTCACGGAAGAGTTCGCGGTGAAATGTTGTCATCGTAATTTTTCACATGCTTGTTTGGACAGTTGGACGCGTTCGCTGCCAAGCCAAAGTCGGTGGTGGTGCGGCTCCCAGTTTCGGGGGCAGAAAGTAAAAGTGTAAAATTTATGTACTATTCCGAGCGTAGTGGTGAACTGTGGAAGGAGTGACATTTTTACGACAGGAAAGAAAAGCCGGCAATTTGTTTTCGTGTTTCTTTGCGCTCCCCCAGAAGTACTAATTGTCAAGGTGCCGGTGCGTGCGTAGCGCGGAGAGTTTCGGATCGAGCGGTATAGGTGTTATAGGTGAACATTTTGGATTGAGATTTAATTGAAAATTGATAGTTTTTGGACAGTGAAATTTCCGGAATGACTGCTTCCTCGTAAAATTTCTGCGAGTGATGGGCAGATGCTCATTTTGAAATGACTTTATATTTCTACGGATCAGCTGCTAACTGATACAACACAGGGCAACTGTGCGGATGACGCATTAGTTTCGATGTGGTGTATATTCAAGAACGGTCTTGAACTTTGTCGAGATGTTTTATTTATACACGGATGACTTAAGCGGGAAATTATATCGTCTTGAAAAATGATTAATACCTATCGTGAAGTGTTCGGCACTTGTAACAAAACCGAATATTGGCTGTAAAGACCAGTATACTTTTATTTTCTGCCAAGGATAATTTGTAGCCGATCTTTTTGGAGCTTGATAAAATATATAATATCAATTTGATTTCCATTAAATTGCTCTGTTTTAGAAATGCTCGATTTCATGTTGCCAGGACATTTTTTTTTCTCATTTTTTCTGTCCGCTAATACCATTATCCATTTGAATTCAGCTTTGCAAATATATTATTAGCTACCAAGGGCATTTCTCGCATTGCAATACATATACTGTACTCAACAGTGATTTTTGAAAATCCAACCGTCTAGTCAGCAAATTTAGAATTATCTGATTTATCCAAGCAACCGTCTAGTCAGCAAATTTAGAAACTGATATTCCAGTCAAGTGACATTTGTTCATTGATTTCAGCAACTTTTATTCCAAGTCCCAGCTATGACGGGTTACTTTTACTGAGGGCTTACAAAAACAATTGTTCACTGAGATCTCGGCAAAAGATGGGAAAAAAACCGAGGTTAAGCAGAACAAAATAAGTGTGTATCTAAATATAATAAACTTTTTTTTAATCATCTTAATCTGGAATCCACTTTAGTAATAGTTTTTATGAAAAAATAATTTGTGGCTCAATGGACATTCTTGTCGATTGTTTTCAATTTGCTTGTCCAAGCAAGGTGACATTGAATCCTAGCAAAATGGCAAGGATTTTTTTAAATAAGTTTCTAAATAAAATATTTTATGAAAATGTAGTTTTTTTTGGTTATTTAATTGAAATTTACGCGCAATCGACGAGAAAGAAACCCAATGATATAAAATCTTATCTGTAATAGCCTTACTGAAAATTTTACAGATGTGTTATACGAATTGAATTAGAGATAACGTTGTAGGTTGTATTTAGATTTTATTTTATTTATCTAAAAACAATAAATTTTTAGATTGACAATTAAATCTACATGCGGATGTTGTGCATGCGTACGTTGGGCATAATGGACGTTAGGCAAAAAATTATCATGTTGATGTATCAATTAAAAAACAGTGATAGTGCCGGGTGGAAAAAGTGTGAATTTCTGAACTTTGTTCGATCTTGTATAATTACTTTGGAAGCTGATCAAACTCGATAAACAGTTTTTTTTTGCTGTATACACTTGAGGAAATCTTTGCTCGAATAAAAGAAGTAGACCGAATCCTTGGCATGGAAAAACTCTGCTTGCGTTAGTTTCTCAACTAACGGAAAATTGCGCGTGACTAATATGAGCTCAACACTCTTGTGTCCAAAACATCACATTTGTATCCAAAAAGAAAATGTTCACCTTGAAAAACAGCTCATGAAATGAAGAATAATACATTTTATTATTTATTCCACAATCATACAAATATTGCCTCTTCTATAATGGCTATCTCCCAAATTAATCAATTCATTCATTATGTTATTGTTCGATCAAAGATAGAACTACGAAAACTGTCTGATGTGAGCTTTTTCCATGTACTGTGACGAGTGCCGAAACAAACAAGTACCTCGCAAACGTCACATACTTACAAAAAAATTCTTCAACATAAGAATTGCTTAAAAAGATCTCACCTAAAAAAAGCGACAAAGATAAACCTCCAATATAAAAAGCGCTTAAAAATAAATAATACGATGACAGGAAAATTCGGATAACGTTACATCCAAGATTAAAAGTCAGATAAAGAAAAGAACTTTGTAAGAACCGGATATATTTTTTACGATTTTGAAAGCTCCTGTCCGATTTTTCGGCTTAAAGTTTATATCCGGTTTTTATATTTACGGTTTTACGAAACATGAGCTATTCTTGCGACTTTTATTTTCTCTCGCTTTAATGAAGAAAGCATCAGCCCTTCCTTTGCACGGAATAGTAAAATAGAAAAAAAAATTCTGTGCGTGTAAGGGTTAAATAACTCAAATGATATTGTTAATTTTGCAGTTTCTCGTTAAAGCTATACGAGGAGATTGTGTGGCATAGCGTAGGTGCTTGAGTAATCCGAAAAAAACTGGTGTGTAACGTTGAAATCTCTCTTTTTGTAAATTGTGCCAATCCTCCATTATGTCTAACATACATTATGCCTAACGTACATTATGCCAATCGTCAATTATGCCTTGCGTGTATCATGCTTTCCGTGTATTATATCTATCGTATGCATGTTGAGCGTACTTATACCTAACGCATTTATGCGTATCGGCGCGATTATACCATATTTGCAAATTTGTTGTTCGGAACTATAATGAAAAGATGATATTTTTTGAATTTCACATGATTGTTTTCTTAAAAAGCGAAAGAAATTCACTCTCGGGTTTCTATTTGAAGTCCCTTTTTGTGATAAATTATGGTCATATGATTATTTAAAGTTTTTATAGGATGCTCGTGTCTTTTTCAATAATTGTACTAGTTGCCATTCTCTTAAGTATTCTTCTGTAACATCACAAGGAAATATGGTTATACAAATATGGTCGACAAATAAATTAAACGAAAAAAATGTATTTTTGCACTATTATCACAAAATTAGTGGAAATCGTGCGAAACAAACACCCAACAGAAGTGAATTCTCAAAAGAATATTCAAAACCTTTTCAAATCCCAAAATTCACAAATTTGAACAATTGAATCACAGATAAATCAATTTAGTGCGAATGCAAAAAGGGCAATTTAGCAGTGCTTCAGAAATCACTCCAATCAAAAACTAGTGGTTTTCCATGTCTCTACTTAGAACATTTTCTCACACCACTTTTTTCTGATCTCGGTATTGTTTTAGTCACACCCTGTACAAATTGTATGCCATACACCAGCGGTTCTCAACGTTGTTGGCACCGCGGACCCCACCCTCACCTTGAGTGATCGCGGACCCCTTCGAAATCACCCAGGGTGGTCACGGACCCCTTAGAAATCACCCTGGGTTGATGCGGACCGCCAAGGTTTAACACCAAACATCGATTATGTTGTCTATACATTATTTACCGTCCATTTCGAAAAAAAACTTGGAACTTAAAATTTGAATATCTTTCCGGGAAAGAATTCCTCTTCGCGGACCCCCAGCCACGACCTCAAGGCCCCATAGTGGTCCGCCAACCCCAGGTTGAGAATCGCTGCCATGCACGATTTGTTGAATCTGAAACGAAATTCACGCTTGAGTATTCTTTAGTAAAATTCTTTATTACCGCAAAACGGGGTATCTTTGATCACCGAGGTAAGTTTGATCAAATGCGACTTTTTTCAGTAACGTACGATAAGATGATTCCCTCTAACAAAATCATCGAAACAAAGTACAAACCATATTCTAAACATGTTCAGCATCTACCGGCAACGATTATTTTGTCATTTAATGTACCTTTTATGAACACAAATTCAAATTGAAAATGATACAACTTTCATGCATAGTTTCAATCTGTTCAAACAATTCCTTGTATATTAATGAAATCAACCAACTTTAACTGAACCGATCACTTTTTTAGAAACCGTAAATATTTGTGTCCAATAATTTATTTTAAAAATCCTAGATTTTTATTGCTAACTATTTTATTTCGACTATTTTCCCAAAAAGTTCGATAAAAGTCGGCCGTATCCTTCCAGGCAATTTTGTTTTCTTGCGAGACGACACAATATCGGGCCATAGTATCGCCTGCAGATATGCAATTTACACAACATTTGGAGCATTATTTTTTATTTCGATACGCATATTTTGCCGATCAAAGTTACCCCGAAAACAACGAATGAAAATTTAAAACAAATTTATTTTATTTTTATAGTAAAACGAAATAAATTACCAAACAATTCGGACGTTTTCAATCTATGGGTATCAGTACTTGTTTTAAAAATGCAAACAGTTACATCTACCTGATTTGAAGAAAGTTATTCGAAAAAATATAGGAAAATTGATCTATGTTCGCCCGTTTTACGGTACTAGTATTTCAAAAATTTCGTAGAAGACATCAACTTTCCATCTCTTCAGTTTTCTTTAGTTCGATTATTGTAAGTTATGCTTAATTTTAATTTTTATCAGATTGCGGGGAAAATTCATACGAAGGCTTCCTCCAAATTCCACCCTGTGAATATATTCAAGGTTTGGCCTCTAGTGAATTGAGTTCACGTTTTTGGCATTTTCGACCAATGTACGAAAGCGTGGCTCAATCGTGCGTTCCAAAAATAATTTACACAATGATTGGTCCCCATCACTATATGAAAACTTCCTAGGAGTGAAATGGGAGGTTTATTTTAAACTCGTTTTTCTCGAATACATTGTCCTTTAACCCGGTCTGACTTAACACCGACCTATTACGTGCGTGGAACGGAATGTAGTGATTATTTCCAATACAGTCCTTATTTCAAGAATTCCTCGAATAAAAGATATTTTCATGAATTTCTTCAGTGTGTTTCATG